>NC_135539.1:146024344-146171068 GCF_045843805.1 Urocitellus parryii | reverse complement strand
AGATGCTGACACCTCACCCCCCTCCATGCCCCACTCAGGCCGACATTTCCCCTCTCCATCCCCATGTCCACAGATGCTGACACCTCATCCCCACTCATGCCCAACTCAGGCCGACATTTCCCCTCTCCATCCCCAGGTCCACAGATGCTGACACCTCATCCCCACTCCATGCCCAACTCAGGCCGACATTTCCCCTCTCCATCCCCAGGTCCACAGATGCTGACACCTCATCCCCACTCATGCCCAACTCAGGCCGACATTTCCCCTCTCCATCCCCAGGTCCACAGATGCTGACACCTCATCCCCACTCATGCCCAACTCAGGCCGACATTTCCCCTCTCCATCCCCAGGTCCACAGATGCTGACACCTCATCCCCACTCATGCCCAACTCAGGCCGACATTTCCCCTCTCCATCCCCATGTCCACAGATGCCGACACCTCATCCCCACCCATGCCCCACTCAGGCCGACATTTCCCCTCTCCATCCCCAGGTCCACAGATGCTGACACCTCATCCCCACCCATGCCCCACTCAGGCCGACATTTCCCCTCTCCATCCCCAGGTCCACAGATGCCGACACCTCATCCCCACTCATGCCCAACTCAGGCCGACATTTCCCCTCTCCATCCCCAGGTCCACAGATGCTGACACCTCATCCCCACTCATGCCCAACTCAGGCCGACATTTCCCCTCTCCATCCCCAGGTCCACAGATGCTGACACCTCATCCCCACCCATGCCCAACTCAGGCCGACATTTCCCCTCTCCATCCCCAGGACCACAGATGCTGACACCTCACCCCCACCCATGCCCAACTCAGGCCCACACCAGCTCTCCTGGACACTTGCAGTTAACCTCCTGGGTTTTATTCCTCTGGACAGTGTCTCCCAGGTAACTAACCACATGGCGGGTTCCCAGGGCTGGTGCTCTTGGTCAGTGCCTCCTACTTTCTCTAAGCAGAGCTCCTGGGGGCTTTGGGGATGTCTCCCACCTCATTCCATGTTCAGTGTCCATGCCCTTCCCTCAGTTGCATCCTCATTCTTCAAATTCAGCTCAGTCTCCTTCCTTGGCGAGTTTTCTGTACACCCAGCTCCCTGGGCTTCGGGGGCACTGCTGGGCAGAGGGGTCTCTGGTGTTCAGCACTTTGCAGGTGGCACTCACCTCCTGCACACGGCCAGGGGTGGGGGTGTCGCCCTCGCTGGTGTCCAGAGCCCACTGCAGGCGGCAGGATCCTCTCAACAACACTTTAAATCAGGGGTGGAGGATGTAGAAACTTCAGTCAGCCTTGACCAATGATAAAGAACTCAATCTTCAATAGTAAAAGTGAAGGTCATAGTGTCCTCCAGAGAGGTGACACTTGTGAGAACCCTGCACTCCTAATTCCAGGAGCACGCTCCCTCCATGATAGACTGTAGCTGACCCTGGTCCTGGTGTGACAGTCTCAGATCAGGTACCCTTGGAGGATAATTAGGGCTGGGTGAGGCTGTGGAGGCTGCAGACTTTGTGATGAGATCAGAGATCAGAGACACAGAGGAGAGGACCTGGGCATCTGCCAGAGAGAGGAGTCCTCAGCAGGAACCCCGTAACCAGACTCTCTGCCTGGCACTTTCCAGTACCCAGTACTGAGACAAGCAAATGTCTGTCCTTTAAGCCACTGGGTCTGCTGTGTTTCCTTCTGCAGCACAGCAGGCCAAGAAGTGCTGTGGGTGGGATGTGGGACCTCTGGGGGTTCCTCCCAATACTGCTCACCCTAGCTCTGGCCTCTGCAGAGACTCCCTCCCACAGTCTGCACACACTGTTTCAGCCACGCTGACACACCAGGACCAGGAAGGAGCCCAGCTGCATGGCGCCTCCAGGAGGGGCGGCCCCCTGGGCTGAGCCTGTTATGCTTGAATTCGGGACCCCCAAAAGACCACCAGAGACCCAAGATCCATGTAAGCAGCAAAGAGGTGTTTATTGCGAGCTAGCTCAGTCCTCCGTGCGTACACACAGCAACTGGTGACCCTGAGAGGCCCTGAGCCCAGGGTTTGCAGCAGTTTTATACATTCTTTGGAGAAGGCAGGGACCTCACATACATCATAGCATCTCTTAGCAAATCATCACACACCACGGGAAAATCAAATAACAATTCTAAAACATGAATAGCACATTCCCTGGCGGGAACAAGTTGAGTAGGGGTGATTGGTTACTACAAAAGGGGGATTCATTTGAACTGATGGGTTTAAGCCAAGAGAGGTGTTTGTGCTGAACTACATGGTTTCCCAAGGTGTGATCGACCACCTAAACTACCGGGAGGGTCATCTGGCATCCCAGGTATTTCCTTGTCTCATGCTGATGGGTGGTTGCTAGGGGGTTGCTATGGATCCCCACCTAGCCTGACTGAGTCAGGGACACCTGGGGCAGCAGATCTCTCCTGTTATTTGTAGATAAACAACTCAGCAGGGTGGGAATATGCCTGGAAGTGCTCTGTGGGTCTTTCCAAGGACAAAGGTCATGTCCCTTCCTTGGACAGGCTTTGCTCTGAGATAGAGGCTGGTTTTTCAAGCCTGCCAGGTGACAGACACAGCAAGCAGTCGCCTCTGTCAGGGAGGGAGATAGATCAAGAGCACAGAAATCACAGGATGAAAATCTAACTTCCCGGATCTGCTGCTCTGTGTTTTGACGGTATTCTGGAGAGAACACTCCTAACTCCCCACGTGGTGCCTGCCCTCTGTGGACCCCATGACTCAGGCTCGCCTGTGACCGTACATGGTCAGTCAATCAAGGAGCTAGACAGTGAATTCCTCCCACATAAAGACCAGTGTCATCCCAGGTGGTTTGTAATGAATGAGGACACTTTATCTGACCGACCTGGTTCTTATTCCTCTGGTTCTTAGGAGAGAGATCCGTCACACTTTCCCCCCTCCCAGAGTTTCCATGGCTTTATAGATACCTCAAATGCCTGATCTGCCCAACTCCTATTAAGGAAGAAAATGTGTCAATGAGACATTAAGTGTTTTGGTTGGAGGGCTATCAGGCCTAACTCTTTTAAGAAAACAATTATTCCAGACATAAACAATACCTTCTATGTTGCACAGAGCCCGTGTTAACACAGCTATGACTCACAGCCCAGAGCCAGGCACATGTCCCTCAGAACAGGGAGTGTCAGACCTCAGAGGTCACCTCACCGACACCTGCACTTCACAGACCAGCTCCTGAGAGCTGAGGGGCTCTGCTGAGATCTGCATGGACTGTTTCCTATTCTGAATTTTTCCATTTTTTTTCTTTTGCGGTACAAGGGTCAAACCCAGTGGCATTTAACCACTGAGCCCCATCCCCAACCCTTTTATTTTTTTTTACTTTGAAACAGGATCTTGCTAGGTTGCCAAGATTGACCTTGAACTTGAGGCCTCCTGCTCAGCCTCCAGAGTCAGGGAGATCATAGGTATGACCGTGGCCTGTCACCCTCGTTCATTTGCTAGATTGCTGATGCTCTCACATTTGAGGCCTTGATCGAGAAGAGACCATCCCTCCCAGAACTAGCTAATTCCTAGAGGAAGTAAATTGTGCAGCACACTCAACTTTGAGATAAAAACCTACCCAGAACTCACACCCTAGTGGCCTGTTTCGCCAACACCCTCTCTGATGAACCCCCTCAGGCGAGTCCTAGCAGTTCAGCACCCACAGCCCTGGAAATGTACAAAGGACCCAACTCCTGGGAAACCTGGGTGCAGGCTCTGGGCCAGCTGCCTCTGTTCCTGCTGCTTCCTGTCCAGCGAGTGTTTCCTGTACCCCTGGAGCATGTGGCTCCCCGGCTAGGAACTGTGACCATGAACTGCCTTCATGGCAAACCCAGCCACACTCAGGTACGTTTCAATCAAGGTGACATAGATGGTAGTGAAAGAGGTAACCAGGACCTGAGGCTACAGGCAGCAGGCCTGCTGGGTGCCCACTTACTCCAGCAGCACCCCCTGGAAAGGGGTGAGGCCCAGGGCATCTCAGGAGAGGACCAAGGAGTCACGAAGGAAGCTGCTGTCAGAAGACACGTGTTTTTTCTCTCCAAAGGTGCTGTTTTACTGTGTTTCTAGATTTCTCTAGAAAACATGTGAGTGTGCTTGCACGTGGGAAGGGCCGATACCCAACAGTGGGCGTTGGAGAGGGCTGTCTGCTCCTGGTATCTGCTCAGGGCACTGTGTGCAGTACATGGGAGATCAGAGGCTGGCCTCCAGCTCTCCCTCCTGGTCAGCACAGCCTCTCCTCAGCCTGTCAGGGCTGGCGAAGGTAGGGTGAAGACTCCCGGGCAGCAGGGGTGACACACAGGTGGTGTAGGGGTGAAAACACCCTGGACTGTGTGAGAAGGCAACACCATCTCAGGTTGGGATCATCAAAGGTTTTGGGTCCAAACCATAAATCAGCATATTTCACGTCACAATAGAGTTCCTCCTGTGGCAAGTCACACTAGACTTCCACATCAACCTGGTTGTTGGTGGGTAATGGGATGGAGATCCCCGGGACCGTCTGCCGGTGCTGGTCTGTGTGGGGTGAAGGAACCCTGAGGGAAGAGTAAAATTGAAAGGTGCTGCCGATTTCCAACCAGGCCTGAGAAGAAGGTCAGACACTCTCTAGAGAGGAAGGCTGGGAAAGGAGCAAGGTGAAGCGCAAGGCCCGGGATGTGCTGCCTCAGGAGCCAGGCGACAGGGTGGAGCAGCAGTGGGGGAACTAACTTCCCACCGCTCTGCCTAAGTGAGCACAGGCTCAGGCAGGATCCGCCACACGGAAGGCACCCTCAACCAGACAAGCCACAGAGAGGGGTCCTCCCAGTGGTGGGCAGGAGTGCTCAAGGATGAGGTCCTCCAGAGTGGGAGGCTGGGTGGGGACTGGTTTGGCACTTCTCCTCAGGGAGGCTTCTTAGTGTTAGTGCCATTTCTCTGGTGCATCCTTGGGGCCTGGAGAGGTGTCACTTGAGACTGGCTGTAAACTCTGTTCCTGAGATTTTCATCACAGCAACACCAGACAATGCCTACAGAGCCACCGACTCTATCCAATGTATGCAGAGAAAGAGAATCAAAAACTTCAAATGCCCAGAATCTCAGTCGTCAAAAACAAGCTGGGAAAGAGCCTCATGGGTTCCTGACTTCTGGTCTACCATGGCCTCTGTCTGGCTTTGATTCTGAGGTGTTATTTGGAAGATAGAAACATAATTCATCACCCATCTGCAGGTGTAAAACTGACTTGATCATCTCACCTTTTCAGAATGATTTTTTTGGCCCCTCAATGAACTGAATAAATGAAATATTTATATTGACGTTATAAAAAGTCTGTTAGGGAAGATAGATTCGAACACATCAACTAAGCACACTGATATTGCCAAACACTCTGGTTGCAATTTACCAGCATACAGCTACTTGAAACTTGGTGAGTGTGCAGTCAGTATGTGCAGACCTGCAGTTGCTTCCTCCAGTCCCTCAGGGACATTTTCCTGCAGTTCTCGGGGATTGAACCCAGGCTCTGCTGCCTACGAGGCAGGGACTGTACCATTGTGCCTGCCCCCAGCCCACTGTCTGCACTCCTAACACAGTTCCTCTTTGCCTAGAGCTCACAAGTATCTGGCAGCCCTATGGCTGGTCTCGGGAAGCAAAGTGAGTATCTGTTGAAAAGAGCTAAGAGGAAAAGGAATGGAACTGCTAAAAAATCTACCCTGCAAAATCAAGTTTCAACAAATTCTTCAGTTTTCATCATAAATAACACCTACACAGCTGTCATCTGGATGTCTCTCCTCTACGTGCGCCAGAAAATCCAGAAGACCTCCTGGGAATCAAGCATTTAAGTTCCCATAAACTTGTCCTGAAAACTGAGTTGCTCAAGCCAGATGATGAGAAAGAAATCAAATCTCTGAGCAACTGTCTATCTAGATATGCAAAGCTGGACTTGCACAGAGACCTGTCCTCTCCCATTTCTCAGTTTTTTAAAAATATTTTTAAAATATAAAGCTTTATTGAGGTGTAATTTAGACACTGCAGCCTTTATCCACTATAAGTATGCATGCAGCTGTGATAGGTTTCCACCTTTTGGCAGTTTTAGAACTTTTTCATCCTCCCAAACTCTCTTCCAAGCCTATTTGCCATCAATCTGATCCTCACTGCTCTGTTCCCACAAGCTCCAATCAGCCACTGCTTTTTGCCTCTGGAAATTAGCCTTTTATGGCCATTTCATAAAAATGGATCCATAGAATTTGTAGCCCAGTATATCCAGCATCTTTCACTTACAATATTTTAGGTTTCATCTACTGTTATGGACTGAATGCTTGTCTCCCCTAGATTCACATATGGGAACCCTGACCCCAAAGTAATGTCTTTGGGAGGCAGGGCCTTTGGGAAACAGCCAGGTTGACATGGGCTCCGGAGGACAGTGCTTCCTGGCGGGGATGGGATTCTTGTAGGAGACTAACACACACTCCTCCTGCCACGTGGGCTATGAGAAGATGGTTGTCTGCAGACCAAGAACAAGGTCCTCACCAGACACAGGATCTTCCAGCACCAGACCTGGCACCTTCCAACCTCCAGAACTGTACAAAACACATTCCCATGATGTCAGCCACCAAGTCTGTGGCATCGTGTTTTGGCAGCTCAAAGATCTCCAAGTCATGGCATGTTTCATGCTTTTCCTTTCCCTGTGGCACCATGTGCCTTCACATGGCACACCACACTCTAATCAACTTCAAGGTGCGGGACCCTGCCACATTTCAGGTGGCCCTTGCCTATGGAACCGCAGGCCTCTCCTCCAGCATCTATAAGCATGTGCTCCTTGTTCTTTTCCTGTCTGATGTTAGTGTGTGTGTGTGTGTGTGTGTGTGTGTGTGTGTGCGCGCGTGCATGCACCTGCAGGTGCTTGTTTGGCTTTGAAGTAAGGTGGACAGTCTTCCCTATGTCAATCCTAAGATCTCATCCACTCTCATTAACCAGCTGACTTGGTGCCTCATATGCACTCTGGTCTGACTCTGTCTTGACCTTTAGACTCACATGTCCTTCTGGAATACTGACTTGAATGTCCACAGGTGGCTCTGTCTCAAAACTGAGATTTTTTATTTTGTTTTTGATTTTTCATTTTGAACACAGACTTATTCTGCTCCAGCACTTAGTCCCATCAGGGAGGCAGCTGCTTTGTCAGATACCTGGAAGCTTCAGGCTCCTCTCCCTGGTGACATCTCCAAAGCTGCCTTCCTAGTGCCTCTGTGTTTGTGCCTCCCTGAGGCCCCTCTAGGTCAAGACCTCAGCCCCACCTGCGTGGGCTGCTTCCATTGCTTCTTAAGTGGTAGCTTTCTTCGTATCCCAGCCTGACATCAAGTCAAGTCACATTCAAGGGCTCTTGGGTTCTCGCCTGTCTGCCATCCCTGCCTGGTGAACTCACCTCCCCACTCTGCTGCATGCACCTCTGTGCCTCTGCCTGCTGCACCCTTCTCCGGGGACCTTCTTACTTCCTTGGTGTGGCAGGCTGTGCCTTGCCTTCTCCAGGAAGGTCCTGAAGGAGCTCCGAGAGGTCAGGCACTGAGTACCTGATATGACTGCTCACACTGGAATTGACTTTTCCACAACTTCAGCTGCCCTTCCCATACTCGACTTTTGAAACCAAGGAAGGCATGGAGTCTGCAGTTCTGCACAAGACACCAGCAGCAGAGGTAGGACTGTTTGATCTCTGTTCCCAAGACTCTAAAGTGCTGGGTGCCAAGTGATTCATGTATTTCTGTTGCATTAACCTGAATTGTGCTTTTGGCTCTGACACATTCCCTAGTTAAGCTTCTGAGCCTTCTGCTGGGCCCAGCTGTGAAGCCCAGGTGTAGAACAGAACTCTGCGAGGTCAGTCACCAGACACACTCATCCCTGCTCTCTGACCAGGGTCCTCCTCCTCCACCATCCCTGGTGGTGTACCATGGCCTGGCCCAACCCAGCAAGAATCATGTTGGCCTGGTGGAGCCAGAACCCCCTACCCGCATGTCTGCTCTTAGTAATCTTCATCCACGGCCCGGGGCCTGCTCCTGCTTGCCATTCCCCGGCTGCCCATTCTGAATTCAGTTGAGTGTGGTCTCTCTCCTGGCCGCGGGTCCCAGCACAGTGGTCCCTGCACTGCCTGGACATTCCTGAGACACTTGGTCCTTCTTGACCAAGTGTCACTGGACATGCTAAACAATGCTTTGAACTAATCTAACCTTACTGTTCAGGTTAAGATGCCATACTTGGGCTACCTGATCTCTTCACCCCTTCCTGGTCTGACATGATGCTTATGCAATCCTGACTCCTGCTCAGTGTGACGACAGGCCATTTCACATCTGTTCTCAGCCGCATCTGCCCATCTTCTCTCAGCACAGTTCTCTCTAGAACCATTGTACAAAATGTCGTTATTGTGTGCTGAGCCAGACATTCAGCACATTTATTGTGCTGTCTCCTAAGAAAAAATTATGCCTTTACTTGTTGCCATCAGAGGTGTTTATTCTAATAAATCCTATATAAATATTATAGTCTTCTCTCCTCCGGCAATCAGCCCACTTTTGAGTATCTTTTCCAGAGACACTGGCAGCTCAGAAATAAATGGATTTTTCCAATATTTCAGATATTAGAGATTCCATAGTCAGAGACAAAAGGTGCTTCTCCTGATTTCTCTTTCAAATTTTCACTAAATAAAGGGTATATCTGATATTCTGCAACATTGGCCAATCTAAAACCTTCTACTTATTAAGTATGGTCCTAAACTGAGTATTATAAAAAGAAATATAGGATTAGAATATGGATTAGAATTCTTTGGGTTTAGGATTAGGGAGGAAAATGCAAAACTTCCATTTATAAAGAGCAACTACAAGAAATTAAAAATTTAAGATAACAGAGGAGGGTGACCTGTGGTGGTTCCCTTGTTCTGGGAATGTTGAGCCCATTTGGGACCCAGCACTGCAAGTGGTCTCCAGGCACCCAGCCCACGTAAAGATAGGGTCCTCTGAGGGCCACAGAAGTGCATTCCACCTCATGTGGAGTCTTCGTGGCTGCACTATATAATGTGAGTGGATTTCAAGGACAAAAGATGGAGCTATGCCAACACGAGGACCTGGGAACCCCAAGTGGAAATGGCTTCACTGCTAGGGAACATTTAGGTTGGCTCATTTCCAAGTCCATGCCCTTGACCTAATCTATGCAGAATTATAAGTCCAGCGCAGAATGAGCATCTCATTGTGCGACTGATGCCCAGAGACGTCGTGACGCAGAATCAACTGTACCAAGGACAGAGGAAACTCATGCAAGGCTCCGTCACAGGCTGTTCTGATAGAGCAGCATCTGAGACATGCTGGTGTTGCTGCTGTGCCATTTAATTCCAGTTGGGTGGTGAAACAGTTGGCATTGGTAACATGGAAAGTATGTTACGAGGGAAAACAGTAACTTCCCTTAGGCTCGTTTCCCCAATTATAATTTACTCTCAAGAATTTTTCTTTATTCCGAAAAACACTTTAGAGAAAGCACAGACATTTAAACACTGTTTTAATTATTGTTTAAGTAATCTGAATATATTAAAGTAATTTAGAAAATATGCAAGAACATGAAGAATTACCCCCAAAGTTGCCTGCAATCACGCTCGGAGACGACTGCAGTGAGACACTGGGGTTATGCTGGACACAAGTGCTGTGTCCTGCCTGTAAACACTTCAGCAGGAAAAACCGGCTTACTATGAGCATTTGCTTTGGTGCGCTCGGAGCAGGAAAGAAGCATAGATCCATGTGACTTTAAAATAGTCTTCTCTGTTTGTGAACCTAGATCAAGAAATGAGCCACACCAATTTAGCGGGGAGAAAGAGGGAGCATGGGCTATTCCTCAAAACGAACAAGTGTGGCATCAGCAGAGCTGTCATGGCTCCCCTGGACGGAAGACCTAAGGCCTGAGTTGCTGTGCTGGTATGGATTTGGGAAACCAAGACGACAGGGATCGGGAGACACAGGGTGACTGCATCTCAAAAGAGCAGTGCCAGGAGTCTGTGCAGTATAGGAAACGCGATGGACTCTGCAACCATGGCGAGCCCCACGCCTCTGAGTAGGGGCTGCACCTCTTCCCTTGATGGAGTAAATGCTGTTCTTTCCTCCCTAAAAGGTAAGACACAGTTCCCTTCTGCCAGTGGCATCTCCAGTGTTCTAAGCCAAAGCGTCGCTGAGTTGATTTTAGGAGTGGTTTTGAGAGGTGGCAGAGATCAGCCTTTCTAAAACAGGCCGTGCTGTTTTCTCCTTCAGAAGAGCAGACTGCTCCAGAGCACTGGGCCTGCCTCCCCCGCAGAGCCGCCAATCTATTCCCTGAGTCAGGTTGGGCTCTACTGCTCCCAGAGCAGCAGGGCAGAAGATGGAGGGGACGTGCTCCTGACACACTCAGTGTGTCCCTAAATAATTAAAGCCACAGGCTGTGTCTTTCTGAGGGGCAGGCCCATTGTCCTGGCTTGAACCCTCAGGCTGCTCACAGATCCTGCAAAGCTTTGGGCTTAAGATGCTGGGAAGCATTCTTTATGGGTTGGATTGTGTCTATCAAAAGAGATGCTGAAGTTTTAACCCCAGACTTCAGAATATGGTTGTATTTTGGAACAGGGTATTTAAAAGGTCATCAAATTCAAATGAGGCCTTTAGTCTAGGCTTTATCCAATGATTGGTGTTCTATAAAAAAGGGAAAATTTGAACTGGCATGCACGTGTGGACACGTGGACACACAGACAGACACACACACACTCAGCAGAGAATGCTAGATGAAGACGCAGCTATGCACCGCTATGCACTGACCATGTAATGCACAGGAGGCGGGACACGCCACGTGCTGACCTCCCCACTGTCCTTCCCAACTTTCCCTCAAGGCTTGTGTTCTAATGTACTTGGTGCAGAGAACCTTAGATTTCATGTTCTGGAGGTGGAGATGCAGACAGGAGATGAACACCTATAAATTAACAAAAGTCAAGCAATACCAACAAACTACCAGAAGTTCAGGGGGAACGTGCAACACGGGGACCCCACGGCTTGCAGAAGAAATCAACCCTGCTGAAACCTCAATCTTGTATTTCTGGCTCCAGAACTGAGACAATGAATCTGTTAAGCCGCCCAGCCTGTAGCACCGGTGGCAGCCCTAGCAAACGAACACACCATGCCTTACTTCTAATCTGCCAGTTTCTAGACTTACAGAGGACTTGGGTCCCAAAGGCATGCAGGTCCCAAAGGGGTGAGGCTGAGGCAGAGGGAGAAGCCAGGGGACTAGAAGGGGTGAGTCCCCTAGCCAGGCCCTGCACTGGAAGGTGAGAGTGTTCTGGGCCTGGATTTCCCACCTTAGTTCCAGGGTTCTCTCCACCCGCCCATGAGTGTCAAAATCATGTATGGAGCTGAGCTTTCAAAAAGGGCCAAGATTCTTTCAGTTGGACTGGAAACGTGAGAACACAGCCAGCAGGCACCACCCACCATCCAGGGAGCTGCCTCTCAGGTTGCGGGGTCCGCAGCCACTGCACGGGGGGGTTCCTCACCTCCAGGACTGTTAGAAACGACTAATGGTAAAGTTAGAATTAATCCGAATGTTTTCTTTCTTGAAACTCTAATTTCCTTGAAATCACTGGAAATACCACAAGATAGCACAGCACCAAGGTTGAAAAAACCCAAAACATGAAATCTAAGGTTCTCTGCACCAAGTTCACTAGAACACAAGCCTTGAGGGAAAGTCAGGAAGGACAGTGGGGAGGTCAGCACGTGGCGTGTCTCGCCTCCTGACATCTGGTTTGGAGCTCACCACCGTTAGTGAGGTCAGGGATTTTCAGGTTTCAAACTGAAAATTCAATTTGTGTCCTTAGCAAAGATCCTGTTTAGTGTATCACAAATAAATGGCTAAATTCCCAAGCCACTGCTGAAAAGGAGCCCGGGTAAAAGACAGGCCAAGAGACACAGGATGGCAAAGGCAGACAGCTACCTTAAATCCACTCTTTTCCTCTTGAGCCTGAACTTTGAATGTGTGTTTTAAGATCAATAAAATTAGAGTATATATATTTTTTTCTCATCTAAAACATTGTGTTCAATGTCCATCACTGTTTATATTTTAAAAATGCAAAATTTTCAGTGTAAGGCTAAGGTTGACATTAATACAACAGTGCCACCCAGTGACTGTTCAGGTCAAACAAAAATGTCACTACAATTCCCCATTTAAATATTTGTGTATTTTCAGTATGTCTGTGGCCCCAACCATTCATATAAAATTATATACAATACTAGTTAAAAAATATATAAAAGCATTAGACATTTTTACCTACCCACTCAAAATTAAGTACAGTTAAGGTGTCAAAGGCTAATATAACACTTGCAAATAAAGGGCTTTGCTTATCAAATGTCACCTGTGATGCTGTGAAGCCAGTGCTGCGGCTGACAGGAGGGCACATCACTGTCTCCTCTAGTGTGAAATGCTAGACAGCCATAAATCTATGACAGTCCTTTGCTTTCACAAATATTCACCTATACCTCACAACGCAGTTTCAAGGAGTTCATCTAATGCCCCTAATAAAAAATGTGTTCATAATTTCACTTCAGACCACTATTCATGGTTAACCATTATTTTTAAGGCTTTAATAAATATCATTCATGATTGCTATAAGTGAGTCTAGTGAAGGCATTGAAGATGCCACCAAGGAATTTACAAATCAATCAATAACGTGATATGGTCAAAATACTCCTATGACCTCAGATAGCATTACAAAACCCCACTCTTTAGAATCATAGTTCAACTTTTCAATTTTAAGTCTGTACAAACAGAAATACTTTGTCATCCTTTATTTATTTATTTATTTACAGGAAATATAAGCACAAGCAGGAGGGAGGGGAGTAAAAGAACCAACATGTACAACAGAATCTCTTTGAAGCTACGACTATAACTTTCTCCTGTTAGATGCACCACATTTAAACCCACACACCTGCAATTCCAGCAACTCTGGAGGCTGAAACAGAAGGATCACAGGTCCTTGGTCAGCCTCAGCAACTTAGTGAGATCCTATTTCAAAATTAAAAAATAAAAAAAAAAAAGCTGGGAATGTAGCTCAGTGGTTGAGCGCCCTGGGGTTCAATCCCCAATAGCAAAATAAGTAAATAAAAATAAAGAGTAGTAGTTCAGTTCAGCAACACTGACTAGATACCCAGGATGTACCAGGTACAGTGTTAGACACTAGGCAATCAAAGGTCATTAAGAACTAGCCTGTGCAGTAGTGGAGACAGACACAAACCTATCATTTCAGTGTAATATAAACTTTTTTTCGGTACTGGGTAACCCAGGGGTGCTTTACCACTGAGTGTATCCCTAGTCCTTTTTATTTTTGATAAAGAGTCTCACAAAGTTTTCCTGGCTGGCCTGGAAATTGTAATCCTCCTTCCTCAGTCCGCAGAGTTGCTGGGATTACAGGAATGTGCCACCACACCGACTAGACTCCTATGCAAAAAATCTACCTCAGACCTCTCCTTGTTACATGCATCTGAACACAGCCAGGGGCATGCTTCGCAGGCATCCTGAGCTAGTCTGATAAAGCTAAATCATCAGTCACCTCGCAAATGAGTTTGCCTCAAGGAACCTAAGTCAGAAGATGGTACCCATTAGTCTAGGCATTGAATCCACCTAGTGTCTAGGACTGAGGCTGAGCTGTGGATAAAGGGTAGCAAAGAGTGGTCCCTGTCTCCACCAAGGCTTTTTATGTCTTGGTATTCCCATTCCTACATTAGACCAATTTAATCCAGTTTTCATCTTTAGTGATCTGCTAAAAACAAAGCAGAAACACTGTTTGGAGCCTGTCACTTAGGGATGGGACTTGAGTGAAGTGCTGATTATTCAGGAATGCCACCTGCACTGACATCCCATTTGCAGGTTGCCGAGGTCTCACCCAGTATTGGAGCCAGATTTAAAATTAGGTAGTCAGTGTAGTTAGGTAAATCGGGTCTAATATCGAGTGAAATCTAAAATGGAGGCCATGTTGAGAATGAATTTCCAGAAAAGCTGAGCAACTCTCTGAATGTTAAAGAAGCCCAGGAAACAGCCCCAACAGATTTGAAGACAGCCCATCCCAAAGAAATGTTAATGAAGCCCAGGAAACAGCCCCCAACGGATTTGGAGATAGCCCATCCCAAAGAAATGTTAATGAACAGCAAACTTGACACGCAAATGCCCAGATTACTTCTTTGGCCCACCTGTGTCCCAACCCTTCCCACCTAATTCCATCACCAAAAAATAAAAAGGGGAACACATTCGGCCTTCAATGGATTCCACCTCTTGGGTCCCCTTCTTCCCCCCTTTCTGCTGTCCTTGGTCGGCGTGCTTCTCTGGTGTTATTCTTCAACATTGGGGAAGGACTCATCACTGGTCAACAGCGATAACAGTATCACCTGTCACTCAAGGGTCTGCTCAGCCTTTAAAGGTTTGTCATGAGTCCTTAAAGTACAATCTGTCCAGTGGTGAGAGAGGTGTGTTGAAGTCTCCCATGATTATTGTATGGTGGTCTATTAGACTCTTGAACTTGAGAAGAGTTTGCTTGATGAACACAGCTGCACCATTGTTTGGGGCATATATATTTATGATTGTTATGTCTTGTTGGTGTATGGTTCCCTTGAGCAGTATGTAGTGTCCCTCTTTATCCCTTTTGATTAACTTTGGCTTGAAATCTATTTTATTTGATACGAGTATGGACACTCCTGCTTGTTTCCAAAGTCCATATGAGTGATATGATTTTTCCCAACCTTTCACCTTCAGTCTATGTATGTCTTTTCCTATCAAATGCATCTCCTGTAGGCAGCATATTGTTGGGTCTTGTTTTGTGATCCATTCTACTAGCCTGTGTCTCTTTAATTAGTGAGTTTAAGCCATTAACATTTAGGGTTATTATTGAGATATGGGTTGTTCTTCCAGCCATATTTGTTTATCTGGAAGGAAATATGGATTTCACATTAGAAAAGGAATAGGCACTGCAGATACCAATGTGTGTTAAGTGCTTAAAAAATATTTTTTAGATTACTCTGATGACCTTCTAATAGAGTTGAAGAGGTTGGAAAGGGGATCAGTTTGTAAGAAATCAAATAAAAAACTGAGGACTTGTTAAAAATCAAGGACAGAACTGAAATTGGAGACTGAGCTTGGTATGCAGACTTAGGGTTAGGGCTTGATAGGGACCCAAGTCAACAGTCTCAGACACAGGCAGTTCAGATGCTGATAAATCACACAGTCCAAACTGAAAAGGGAAGTAATGTTAGGAGACCTGACAGGGAAGATGGAAGTGAATATACACTGGAATGAGGTATAAAGGAGCAGAAAAATAGAATGCTGAGAAAAAAACAGATGTTCCCAATTTACAAAGGCTCCACTTGTGAGTTTAGACTTCACAATGTTGCAAAAATATTTTCATTCAATAGAAACCACACCTTGAATTAGATTTGTTCCCAGGACAGCAATATGTTACACAGCACTCTTGTCCATGCAGGAGAGGCAGCAAGCTTCAGCTATCAGCCACAGGATCTGGTGGGAAGAATGGCATCACACTATGTTGCTTAGGCTAGGTGTGTGGACCACACTTCCCACTTAACATGTTTATGAGGGAGTGAACCCATTGTAAGCTGAGTATAATCCTGGTACTGGAATTTAATTTTTGGCAGTGTCTTTAAGGTGATGACAAAACTTGAGAATTCTGTTGCTTCACCCTTCACCTCACAGACCATGTAAGCATATTTTAAAAAGTCGTATTCATCCTTGTAAATAAGATCATTTGAATAAACTTTTTCATAGGTAACTTTAATACTAATACAACTCATATTTACGGTAACATTATTCTCATTCAACTCTGGACACCATGCCTTTCCTGCTAATGCTGCACAGGGTAGCTAGATCAAAGTTCTACTGGTGTGGAAACCTCAGTAAAACTGCTTTTTCCTCTAATAATAGGCCCATACGTCTTCAGCTGAAAGATCACAACTTGTACTGAATGTATATTTCCACACTTGCCCTCATAAAAATAGATTTTGGGGGGGACTCCTTCTTTGAAGAATGTAACTCACCCAGCAGGTGAAGCTGTGACAGTTTAGAGGAGGGAGAACAGAGCCTGTTGGAGATGAACAGGGGATCTGTCAGAAAATGGGGCTCCACTAGGCCACAGGCCCTCACTGCACCTGGGTCTGCCACGCTCGGAATCACTAATTTGGATCCACTGTAATTTGGATCCACTGCATCTGAACTCTTCACACCTGAACCCCCTGACGTTTGGGCCCACTCTACCTGAGGCCCTGCACTCCGGCCGCTGCTCTTGGATCCCTGCATCTGGGCCTGCCACACTTGAGCACTCCTGTTTCTGGACCCGCTGCTTCAGGACTCCGTGAAATAGAGCCCACCAGACCCGAGAGCTCCTGCACTTGGACCCGCTGCTCCCAGACCCCGGCGCTGGGCCTGCTACACCTGAGCGTTCCTGTACCTGGACTCGCTGCACCAGGACCCGCTGCTCCCGGACCCCGGCGCTGGGCCGGCTACACCTGAGCGTTCCTGTACCTGGGCTCGCTGCACCGGGACCCGCTGCTCCCGGACCCCTGCGCTGGGCCTGCTACACCTGAGCGTTCCTGTACCTGGGCTCGCTGCTCCCGGACCCCGGCGCTGGGCCTGCTACACCTGAGCGTTCCTGTACCTGGGCTCGCTGCACCGGGACCCACTGCTCCCGGACCCCGGCGCTGGGCCTGCTACACCTGAGCGTTCCTGTACCTGGGCTCGCTGCACCGGGACCCGCTGCTCCCGGACCCCGGCGCTGGGCCTGCTACACCTGAGCGTTCCTGTACCTGGGCTCGCTGCACCGGGACCTGCTGCTCCCGGACCCCGGCGCTGGGCCTGCTACACCTGAGCGTTCCTGTGCCTGGGCTCGCTGCACCGGGACCCGCTGCTCCCGGACCCCGGCGCTGGGCCTGCTACACCTGAGCGTTCCTGTACCTGGGCTTGCTGCACCGGGACCCGCTGCTCCCGGACCCCGGCGCTGGGCCGGCTACACCTGAGCGTTCCTGTACCTGGGCTTGCTGCACCGGGACCCGCTGCTCCCGGACCCCAGCGCTGGGCCTGCTACACCTGAGCGTTCCTGTACCTGGGCTTGCTGCACCGGGACTCGCTGCTTCCGGACCCCGGCGCTGGGCCGGCTACACCTAAGCGTTCCTGTACCTGGGCTCGCTGCACCGGGACCCGCTGCTCCCGGACCCCGGGCCCGCCACACTTGAGCCCCAAGCCCTGGGCTCACTGCACGGGGACCGACCCTTGCCTGGGCACAGGGCTTCTGGAGATGCAGAGGCAGCACCCGGCGGCCGTACCGCTGGCTCGTCGACCTGGGGTCTCCACCGCGGCCAGGCAGCGCCTCAATTGCCCCATCGAGAAGACGGCTGGGTCCAATTTCCGACCAGGTGCCGACTCTGTGCCGGGTGGTCCTTCCTGCTGGACCTTGGTTCTCCTTTGACTGGGGCGCCCGCCCGCCCCCCGCCGTCGCCTCAGCGCTCCGGGTCAGACTAGAGCCCGAGCCTCTAGTTCCGGCCGGCTTCCGGGAGCGACGGTCTTTTGGCCCCGGTCGGCCACCAGTCCCCAGGAAGGGGCGGGGATGGCGCCGGAAGGACAGGCACTTCCGGCGAGCGGCGGATTTGAAAGAGCAACGGTCGGCGCCGGCTGGGGAGGCCGACGCCGCCGTTCCGCGCGAGGGCCCTTTCTTGGCGGCCGTGTGTGTAGGTGAGCGGGCTGGCCCCCGGCGGACGGGTGCTGGCCGGGACTGGAGGGGACCGTCGCTCGCCGCGGTGGAGGGTCTCGAGTCGGGATTTCCTCAGCCACCGGCCCGGGGCGTGTCGGAAGTCGGGCCGTTGGGGCGAGTGAGGAGCCGGTGGCCGCGGCCGTTCCGTCCGGCCCCGGGTTTCCCTCGACGTGTGTGTCGCGGGCACCCGCGGTTCCCGGTGCCCAGGGCCCAGTGTGCTGCGGGAGGAGGGCGGCTTGAAGGCGGAGGAGACTCCCCAGAGACGTGGGAGGCCGGGGCCAACTCGGGGAGGAAGTTCATCGGGTTTCCGCGGTTTTGGAAACCCAGCAGAACAATTTGATTTGATGTGATGGGAAAGGTCATTTAAGTACTTTTGTACAAATATTATACCCGAGACGTTTTGCAGACTGACATCAGGAGAGGGATGTGCGGTAATGACTCTGAAGTTATTTCCTACCCACCTCTCTATTGTGACAGTCTCTAATTAAGGTCTACTTTGTTTTGGAAGAGTGACCTGTAATCTTTCATCATGGGTTCTTAAATATATGACTTAGCAGAAAGTATAGATTGCATCTGTAGGGAAGTTTTAAGTGTCTATTTTCCCTCTGAAGGCTTGCTAGTTTAAACTGACAGTAGGATGTTGAAAGCGGGGAAAATCCAGAACTTATTATGTGCCTAAGCACAGAAGGGCTAGATGTTGAGGTTTATAAAAAGCTAAACAAAGGTTTAGTGCCTTGGGCTTGAGGGTGGGCAGGGGAGGTGGCTGCAGGCTTTGGAGGCCCAAGGGGAGAAGGTGACAGCAAGCCAGGGCTGGTAGTTGTCTTGCTATATGATAAAATCTTACCCTTAAAAGCCACCGTAGAAATATCTCCACCCACTTCGATGTTTACTATCTACATCTATCTAAAAAGCTGTCCTTTTGTAAACTGTTTACAAAAGGACAGCTTTTTAGAGCCTTTTCTTTGTCTGAAGAAGTCTGCATTTTCTCTGCCAAATCAGCTTGAAATAATGTCAAAGAAACATCCTGGGATAGGAATTTTACTTTCCCTCTCAGTTAAGGTAATAGAGACACCTAATATGTGAAGGATCTGAGTCTACATAAAATGATCTTCATTCTAAAATAGAAATGTGCAGTTGTGAAATTCAATAGTAGGAAATACAAATCCTTGCCTAAGTTACAAATAGTTATGCCAGGATCATGGGGAAATACAGCTGATATAAGGGGTCACCCTGAGGATGTTCTTAATATCCATCATAAACATGTTTGTGAATGAGTGTTACATTTGTAGCCCAGCAGAGAAGTCTCCTTACTATTAATACTCTGCCCTGGGCCAATCATATCTGGAGTGTTGTGTTAAGCTTGGGCATTATATTTTAGGAAGACACTGACAAAGTCATATTTCAGAGGAAGGTAAGTATGAGGGTATAATATTTTACAATATGCTTTTGGTGTTCATCCTGAGTTCCTGGCACACAAATCTTAAAATCCTTGGAGTCTTCAAAGTGATAAGTGACCTTTTATGAGCTAGCTGTTGACTGAGGGCTGGTATCCCCTAGGTAGCTTCTGGATGGGCTTTCATCTGAAGAACGTAGGCAGGCTTAGAGAATTAGAACTTTTAGCCCCACCTCTGATCTCAGGGAATGAACAGATCACCAGTGTCCAGTAATGTAATCAATCATGTCTATATAATAAACTTATGTAAAACCCAGAAGGATTGGTTTTGAAGAGTTTCTGATGACCATCCAGATGATGTGAACCCCAGTATTCCTGGAGGTTGTAACCCTTTCCCTCATACCTTGCCCTACCTGTCCTTTCATCTGGTGTTCCATCACTTGTAATATTCCTTTATAATTAGCCAGTAAATGTTTTGCAGGAGTCCTAGGCTATGTTCTGGGATCATTCATTCCCAAAACCATACAGAAATGGGAATGGTGAAAAGCAGAAAAAAAACTTTGTATGGCTACATTGGGAAGACTTATGCTAAGATCCAACATCTCAGCCCTGTCTTTCAGTTTGAAGGCAGCTTTAGGTTTAAATAGAGGAGGAATCAGGGCAGGAGGTCTGCATAATTAAACCATCATGGTCAAACTGGTCTGGCCTATCATTCTCTCAGTCCTGGCTCTATACAGGAGCTCTCATGAAGTCCTTATTCCTTGAAGTCCAATTTCCACTTGTTGCTTAGAATGTTTATCTGTCAGACCTGGGATCCTGGAAGGGGGCAGGTTGGCTCCCATGAGATAATTGCTCCTGCCTGGAGGATGAATCAGTCTTATCCTGGAGTGGTGTGCCTGTAACATAGGATCTGCTATATAGGGCAAAGTATGGACACTTCCAGGTGCCACTCCTGGGTGTGAAACTGGATGCTGCAAATCTGGCCTCAGTCTTAA
This sequence comes from Urocitellus parryii, assembly GCF_045843805.1. NCBI lineage: Eukaryota > Metazoa > Chordata > Mammalia > Rodentia > Sciuridae > Urocitellus > Urocitellus parryii. Next base: position 146,150,938 of record NC_135539.1, on the reverse strand, counting down.
AGTGGACAGGTGAGATAAATTTAGGGCAGATGAAGCTTGTATTACTAATTTTTAGGTAAATATTTCTTAAATGATTTGCATACCTACCTGAGCAGGTTAGAGTTTAAGGTGACAAAGGAGACAGGTGCAAAATGAAGGTAGAGATGCCAAACTTTATCCTGCTTTTAGTTATCCATGGGGCATCTCCAGACCTAAGTGAAGTCACTGCTTTTAGCAAAAGCAGCCTAAGTCCCTGTTACATAAGTGTTCCCTGAGTTCTGTGAGTTTGTCCAGCAAATTAAGTGAACCCAAAAAGGAAATGGTGTGAACTCCAATAAATAGCAGGTTGGTCAGAAGCACAGGTGAAATGATCTGGGATTTCTGATTGGCATGTGGGCTGAGGAGATAGTCTGAGCCCTTAGCCTATGGGATCTAAATCTATCCGGTAGATAGTATGAATGTAGCTAGTGAACACCTAGCTGGCGCCACATGCACAACTTGCTTGGTGTGTGCAGGCACCACTCATCCCAGTCTTGTCATGAGCCTTCAGTGTTGATTGCTGTTGAGCTAGGGGAAAGTTTGCTTTTTTTCCTCTCACAGATGGAAGGGCTTGCTCTTAGGTAAAGAAATTATTCTAGAATAAGAGGGCTTAGCAGAGACCCAATGACCTTCTGCACATTTTTTGAAAGAACTGTCATTTAAACAGGGATTGATACATTCTGTGAAGTTGTGGTAACTAGAAATCAAAGCAATGACCAAAATTCCACAACAAACATTACAGCATGAGGAAGAGTTATTTAACTGTGAGAGCCACTCTGAAGTGGAAAAAGTTGCCTTGATGGACAGTTGTGGTATGGAATGAATAGGTTTACTGCTCTGGCTCCCCCAAACTCTGGCTCCTTTGCAGGAAAAAGGTTTATTCAAAGCCAGCTTCAAGAAAGGGCTGAAGACCTTTCTGTCTCCAACCTCCATCCTTTTTTTAATAGCAGGCAGAGTGGGACAAAAGGCAGCAAATACACATATGTAGGTTTAGCTAGGCTGTGTTGATCAGAAGCATGCTAGTCTAAGTTCCCTGGTGCCTCTCAGGCTGGTGTAAGGGATTGAGCCTCCTTTCAGTTTGAAGAAATATGGAGTGTAAAAACATGGTTATTGGAAAACTTCCTTAATTTGGAAAGGAGTCTACTTGAGAGTGACTACTGTGATGCTTTCAAGGGTTTATATGGAACTAGGCAGTTTTTATAATCATCTTTTAAAATAGCTTTAGTTAGGCTAGTTGCCAGTGCTTCTTTTTAACCCTAATGTTCTAAGAAACATTAGGAACCTGAAAAAGAAAACAAGATTTCCAGAATTGTGGCCATTTCAGAATATCAGCATATCTGCAAAGTTGAGTATGTTCACATTGGGTCTCCACATTGGCTTCTTCCCTGGGACATCGTGGGAAAGAGGGGATCTTTGAGCAATTAAATTAGTATTTAAGCAAGAGGTTAAGGCCCCTCCTCTTCTTGGTAAAGAAATGAGTCTTAGCTTATTGGACTCTCCAGGTAGCGTCAGAGTTCTGTAAGTGAAATCTCAGTACATAGCCACAAGGTTAAATGCAAGTTCTAGGACAGGCTTTCTTAACCTTATCCTGTGAGCATTTTGGATAATTCTTCGTTGTGAGGAGCCATTGTAGATAGATGTTGTGGGACGTTTAGTGGCATTCCCACCTCTACTGACTAGATTCCAGCAGCATTGCTACTCCTGGCCTGACAACCAAATGTCTCCAAGCAAATGAGCCTACAAGAGCAGGGGGTACAGAACTGTGAGAACTGCTGCTTTAGGGGGGCACAGGACCAACTCACCATAGGAAAACATTAGGGAAAAGGGGTTTTTGTTTTGTTTTTTAAAGTTCTTGCTTTAGGAATTTCTGCATCTGTTTTTACTGATTTTTTCCTCTTGCATCTTAAACTTTAATAGTCATCTCATTGTGTATGTAATGAATAGAATTTTGAATCAGAATATGATATTTTTTTCCTTCCATGTGTTATCATCCCTTATATATAGCTTCTAATGATGGTGCCTTATGCTATGCAAAACCTCTGTCTGACCCCTCAAATGTGAAAAAGGAAACACATGATTTCCCAGTTGTGTGTTCAAATAAAATCCTCTTTCCCATGTGGAAGATAATAGTGAACAGCATTAGGAAAATTAGCAGAAAATGACTGTGCTTGGTAGAATTTTATTTTAGGATATACATCTTTGTCTTATTAAATATTTGATAATAGTGCTAGTGTCACTAGTTCAACTTGACTTGTTTTGTTCTTATTGATTATCAAGTTCCAGACAATGAGAACTACTGATTGTATTTCTGATCTTTTTTTTTTCCCCCTTCCTTCAGACTACAAGTCCCAAGATGGAAACTTTGTCTTTTCCCAGATATAAAGTTGCTGAGATTGTGGTTCATATTCGCAATAAGTTCTTAACAGGAGCGGATGGAAAAAACCTCTCCAAGAATGACCTTTATCCAAATCCAAAGGTAAAATGTCTTGATGTTTGAAGTAGGTATTGGTGTTAGAGAACAAGTAGGTCACCATGCCATGTCATGTTGTTAATTTTAATACAGAGAAAGATTTCAGCTAGTGTAATTTTAAATAACATTAAATTTGTATGTGAGATGATTTCTGCCCTCCCATTAGGAATTCACTTTTTTAATATGATTGTTTTCTTTAAAAAAAAAAAAAACAGCCGTTTTTAAATCATAGATATATTAAAGGATATTAAGTTTTTTTTATTGCTGTTGAAGTGTGGTACACGGATTTAATGTATTGGCAGGGCTTAGGGGAACTTATTCCTAGTGGTTTCCTACCATAGAAAATGCTTGAAATTATCCCCTTGGACTCTTACAGATTACTCTTCTTGCTTTATGCCCCAAGAGAGAGTTGACTTGCTTTGATGGGCATCATTCCTCACATGGTTATTAAATGCTGAAATGGACTGTGTGTGTGTCACAGAGCATCCAGAGTCCTTTTCCAGTCTTGGTATTACCTTGCAGTGACAACATAGGGAAGCCTGGTTCCGTGACATGGAACTCAGACTGTCTAATGTCAGTATCCTTTAATTCTTTAAAATGAGGGAAGTCAGCTCAGAGTAAATGATGGGCCTTTAAACTGAGTAAAGTTAACTTTTTGAAAAGGTGCAATATTTTCTCTATATTTCTCACTTTTCTGCTCATACAATAAGGTTTTTAAACTTCTGTATTTCCTCATTGAGTTTATCCCACTTGTTTTAAGTTGTCTCTTAAACTTCACATCCAAGAAAATCTTAATGTCTAAGGTAGCAACAAGATTTCTCATGATCTTTTTCAAGAAATATATTCTCAGTGTTGGGACACATCTGCCATATTCTTGGCAACCAGCAGATCTGAAAGATGAAGTAACTTCCTCCATTGCCTGGGGTGGGGGTGGCTTGAATTTGATTTAGAAGAGTGTGTTTGTTCTTAAGCAGCTGTCTTCTTGTCTACTTTCGGCACTTGGAACAACTGACATGAATCATAAGGTATTTTAAAATCTGAAAAATTGTGAAACATTTCAAGGAGATGGAACAGTTGTCACCCTTTTCTCTGTGTTTACTGACTATAGCATTGGACAGTGGTGGTAGTGATGTAGTGCTGGAGTCATGCGTCAAGAGTATTGAAAGTTCCTTTCCGTTGCAGCCTGAAGTCTTGTATATGATCTACATGAGGGCCTTACAGATAGTCTATGGCATTCGATTGGAGCATTTTTACATGGTAAGTTTATGGTAAGGCAAAACAATGTTTCGTGTTTTACTGCAGTTCTCCTGCTCACGTGCATACTGCCTTTTAAGGAAATCTTGACTGTTTTGACACATTCAAAGGCTTGTGTAAAATTAATGTCACTTGTGAAGGAATTTTAGGCATAATAATGGTTTATATGCATAGCTTTACCAAGACAGACCTCAGTGGAAGCCCTGAACAACACCTAGACATCACTGAGGCTATTCCCAGGTTTATAGGTCCCCTGAGACCCACGGACACAGTGAGTGTACATGGACAAGGGTCTCGTCTCAGGAAGGACTCCTAGGTGAGAAGAGCAGGCATACAGTCAGAACAATGCTAGAAATGAGGCAGCTGAGCTCTCAGCAAATTAGCTGTTTCTAGTAGGAAAGGCCACTTTCTTTATTGTATTATTATTTTTTTGCAATGAGGTCCCGAGGGCATCCTCTGAAGATTCTCTGACAATGTTAGAGTCTTTGGAGTCTCATCAACATGATCTGTTGTTTAAAAATCAAAGAAATTTTAAATGAACAAAAGATGGCTCACTTCATTTTTGTTTTTGTACAACTAGCGTTTTGCACACTAGCTCAGCTCCACCAACCCACCTGTTCTTTTTTTATTTGACATTGTTCACAGATTAGTACATATTACAGTAAGAGTGCTGGATAAAAACATGAGGTACGAAAGTAGTTCAAAGATTATAGGTCATGCAGATCATGTTAGACAGCAAAGAAAATTGTGACCGAGAAAACACTAAATAAAAATACATAAAGAATGTGCATTATATATATTAAAAAAACAAAACAAAATAAAAACAAAAACAAAACAAAAAACAATTTCGTATGCAGAAAACGTTTTGTTACATTGCAGATTTTAATGTATTTAAAAATTGCAACATGAAGATTAAGTGCAGTGTATACTGAGTATTTAAATTAAAATGTACGTTTCATAAATACAGTTTCAAGAGAAAGCATCATTTTGTGTATACTAACACATTAAGTGTATGTCAGAAATTGATGTATAGATATATATTTTAACACATTTTCTGAAATTAAACTGCAGTTTTGTTGAAAAAAATAAAATAAAAATCAAAGACAGCCACCCTTTTACAATGAAACCTTGCCAATTGTAGTTTCTTTTTCTATAAAAAGGGAACAGCACTTTGTTTATAGATCCTTGTAAAAATCAGAAGAGAAAATAAATAAAACCCCAGAATGATGCCTGATACACAGTGGTGGCTTGTGGTTATCCTTCTATTTTTTTATTCATTTAAAAGTCTTTATTTAGCACCCCCTGTAAACCTTATCATTAGAAATATTAATGTCGATTGTAGCTTAGTAGCAGGAGCTGCATTGTTTTTTTCAGATTTAATGATAAAGTTGATACAATTTCATCTTAACCTCTGATTAAGGTTACTTTTAGTTTATGGCTAAAGAAACTCTTTTAATCAATGTGTGACTTAGGTTTTGTGACTTACTACATGCAGATGCCCGTGAACACTGAAGTTATGTATCCACATATAATGGAAGGCTTTTTACCAGTTAGCAACTTATTCATTCATCTGTGAGTAAACCCCCATTTTACTTTCTCCATCTGCTTTTGTATTTGCATGGCATTAAACCCTTTAAATGACATTGCTATCTTTGGGAAGGAGTTCCATCATCTTCCTTTCCTCTCTGTGTATGTTCTGAAGTACAGGTTTCTACCAACCAGAACTCCCTTCACTTCTAGCACTTCTCAGGGTCTGTCCACTGAAGTTCGGAGGCCATGTAAATGGCAGTCCTCAGCCAGCTTTGTGGAGAGTTTCGAGTTCTAGAGTCTCGGTGTGCCCAGGTGCCTGTTCATTAGAATCTGTGGTGTCCCTGGCTCTAAGAAAGGCTTGTGTAGCTATCGAGCTCTGCACTACAGTGGGCTCAACTTGGTCCTGCAACCCTGAGGGAAACCTCCAGAAATCTCTCTAAAAATGGGGTATTTATGCTCAATGGTTCAGTATAGCTTACAACTCATTTATTGATATTCTTTCTATAAAAGGGATTCATTTCTGCCCATCTGCCGGGTGAATGACTTTGAGATTGCTGATATTCTGTATCCAAGTAAGTGAAAATTTAAACAGTTTTATTGTCTGGCTTTAACCAACCACTTTACCTTTCCATTGAAAAATGTGGAGGAAAGACTTAGAGTAGGTTTCAAGTGCATCCCATCCTTAGAGATGTGTTTTATTACATCCTTTTATTGAGCTGTTTTTCCTTTGTAGATCAACATAAAAGCTGTGTTTCTGACTAATTTTTTTCTTAACTCCTTACATTTAAAAAATATTCTTTAAATTTGGAGAGGCCAGGCACCGTGGCACATGCCTGTAATCCCAGCGCCTTGGGATCATGAGTTCAAAGCCACCTTCAACAAAAGCGAGGCCTAAGCAATTCAGTGAGACCCTGTCTCTAAATAAAATACAAAATAGGTCTGGGGATGTGGCTCACTGGTCAAGTGCCCCTGAGTTCAATCCCCAGTACTTAAAAAAAAAAAAAATGCAGATGTGATGTCACATAGTAGACTATTCATATTTATTCATATTAACTTTATCAAGTTAACGGTACTTTTCACCATGAAGAAGTTCTCTCATGGTCATGCTGTTATTTTAGATGTAAAATTTCCCAGCTTTGTGTCCCTTGATTCATTTTTGCCCTCTTGGATCTCTGACTTTTGTCTATGGATGTAGTATATGCATGGCAGACCTCATGGATTTTAAATGTAAATTGCATGTGTTTTAATAAATACGTGTACTTGTGAGCCACTGCCACAGTTGTGTATAGCACGGGTCCATGGCCCTTAGGAGTCCCTTGGTGTCCCTTTGCAGTCAGCCTCCCATGGCTGCCTCACTGCTTGCAACCACTGGCGTGTCTTCTGTCACTCTAGCTTTAGCTTTTCCAGAATTTCATACAGATGAAAGAATACGGTCTGCCACTCGTGATGTCTGCTTCTTTTTTATTTTTCCTTTTTTAATTTATTTTTTCTTTTGTACCAGGGAATGAACTCAGGTACTTGACCTCTTACCACATCCCCAGCCCTATTTTGTATTTTATTTAGAGATAGGGTCTCACTGAATTGCTTAGTGCTTCACTTTTGCTGAGGCTGCCTCAGCCCCCAGAGCTGCTGGGTGTATGGTGTCTGCTGCTGCTGCTTTTTTTTTTTTTTTTTTTTTTTTTAATAATACTTTCATTTTATTTATTTATTATTATATGGTGCTGAGGATCAAACCCAGGACCTCCCATGTACTAGGTGATTGTCCTGGTGTCTACTTCTTTAAGCACAGCCCGGTTGAGATTTATCCATGTTACTTGCACTTATTGCTGCTGTGTATCTTTTTATTTTGGAGTATTCTCTTCAGTAGATAGACATTTGAATTGTTTCTAATATGTGTCCACTGTGAAAAAAGTACCCTAACCTTGGAGGGTTCTTTGCTCATGTTTACTTTTGGTTTCATTTATTCTTAGTTTCTGTTTTTTACTTTAGAGCAGGAGCTGAGGTCATTAGTTTCAGGCCTGTTTTTGTTGTTGTTGTTGTTTGTTTGTTTTGTTTTGTTTTTTTCCCTAGTAAGAGGGTTTAATGTGTGAATTTCCCTCTATCTCAACTTCATCTATATTCTATAAACCCCACTGTCTTGTATTTTCATTTCTCATTCAATTCGAAACATTTTCTAATTTTCTTTTTAATTTTTTTTTTTCATTCACCGGCAGGTTTTAAGTGTGTTGTCTACTTTTTAAAACATTCAGGGTTTGTCTAGCTATCTTTCTGTTGCTGATTTGTGATTTAGTTCCTTTGGGATTAGAGATTTGTTCAATTTGACCCCATTTCAGTTTATTCATACCTTTTTTATGGCCCAGAACATGGTCTGTATTTGCTGCCTTTCGGAGCCCTAATAAACTATCACAAACTAGATGGCTTCAGATAACACATTTATTTATTGACATCTTCAGACATGATTGTGGATTTGTCTGTTCTGCCTAGTTTTGAAGGCAACACATCTAGAAATATTCTCTGGACTTGTTCTGAAATATGCTTTATATCCCAGGACATATTGTCTTTGCTTTGCAGTTATTTGAGTCATTGTATCTGAAGTGGGTCTCTTAGAGACTGCCTGTAGCGGGGTTCTTGTTTTGCTTGCTGTTGTCTGTCAATTGGACTGTTTAGTTCACTTACAGTTAATGTTACTATTGGTGTGATTTGATTTAAATTTACCTTGTCCTATTACTGTTTTCCCCATTTCCTGCTTTATTTTGGTTTATTGGGATATATTTATTTTTATTTAGTTTTGGTATTTACTGTAGGGTTTAATATGTATGCACATATCTTTAGCCTATTTCTGTTTGTCTTAATATATATTATACCTTACAAAGAGTTTATTTCCATTCCCCATTATTGTCCTTTGTGTGATCATGCTATAAAGTTTATTCTACAGATATGTGAATGCTTTGACATATTGTTATGAGATGGCTTCAGTTGATCATCTTTTAAAAGCATTGTTTAAATGAGGAAAATTTTCTTTTATATTAACCCACGTTCTTTTAAGTATGTCCAGTCCCTCTCTGGTATGATCTTTCCCTGCAACTGGAGGATTTCATTTAATATTTCTAATACTGCTAATAAACACCCTTTAATTTGCCTTTCTTTTTGAAAGAAATTTCCCTTTCACGTAGAACTCTGAGTTGACCACATGGCCACCCTATCTTCTGCTTGTGTTGCTGTTGATGAGAAGTCACTGCTGTTCTGTCTATCCATGTGATTTGCTCAGTTTTTTTTTCCCCCCCTCTGGCTGCTTTTAAGACTTTATCTTTATCATTTTTTATTTATTTGGTACTAGGAATTGAACTCAGGGGTATTCTACCACTGAGCTACATCCCCAGCTGTTTTTACTTTTATTTTGAGGCAGGATCTCACTGAGTTGCCCAGGTGGCCTTGAACTTGGATTCTCCTACCTGGGATTCCTGAGTTGCTGGGATTACAGGTGTGGTTGGCCTGTTTTTCTGACCCTCCAAGACCCATGAGTTCTGATTGCGTTGTGCTGTCTGGGCTGCAGTCTGGGAGCTTGAATTACAGGCCAGTGCCCTGATAGTGCTCGCTTGCAGGGCCTGTGTCCAGTATCTGAAGTTTGTCGCTGCACGGACTGTTTCTTTATAGTTATTTAAGGGATACAAGCCAGTCAGGTTTTTGCTGTTTCCATAATGTCCAAAAGTAATTGGCTCTTTTTTCCTAATTATTAATATATAAGGGTAATTCTGATCTTGAAGTTAGAACAGATTGTCACATGGTTTTATTTTACATACCATGAGCAAAGTAATACAGGGGGAGAGAATGAATATTTCTACGTTATGTTGTTTCAATCATTTACTTAAAATAGTCTTGCTTTATGTTTTAGAAGCAAAACGGACGAGTCGGTTTTTAAGTGGCATCATCAACTTTATTCACTTCAGAGAAGCATGCCGTGAGACTTACATGGAATTTCTTTGGCAATATGTAAGATATAAATATACTTGAGGGTCATACAACAGATGCATAACCTCATTTATGAACCAGCAATCTGTTTAGAAATGTTTGTTGCAAATATCATTTGTGTTAAGTAAAATTCCTAACTCACTTGTGAGGAATGACTGACTAGCTCTACTAAAATTTATTTCTAATGGGAAAATCATGGTGTGAGTAAACATTTTGTAGTTATTGCTAGTAGTGTTATGTGTGAGGAAATCCATGGCTCTTGGAAAGCACTGAGGAGAGATTGCTGATGTTGCTTTGATAGAAATCCTCTGTGGACAAAATGCAACAGCTGAGCATCGCACACCAGGAGGCGCTGCTGAAAATGGAGAGGCTCGAGTAAGTGGGGTTTGCAAGGAAGTGAACAGTTTCAAAATGCACAGTGAGTGTGAATGGTGTTACCATCTTGAAGGCCACCTTAAGTCTTGTCTTCCGCTGTAAGTGCAGAGTATTTAAGTGTGCCTTTTCTGAAAGAGAATGATGTATTTTCTTAAAACTCGTTGCTTCAGTTTTCTTGGGCTCTGTCTCTTGATGATGCATTAGCCTGACTCATTTGATGCCTTTAAATTGCTTCCCTCATTACACCTCCAGCCTTTGTCTCTGCAGATGAGCACTAGCTGTCGGGACCCTTTCTTCACAGCATCTAATGCTGGTAGCATGTTTGCTCTTCCACATTGTTCTGCGTTGGACTCAAGAGTAAAGGGAAAGATATTCAAATGACAGTTCCTCAGTCTCCTGTGTACTGACAGATGCTCCTCAACCTATGATGGGGTGTGTCCCACCAACCACCTTAAATGAAAAACATCCCAATTGAAAGAGCACCTGATGCTCCCTACCCACGTGCCACTGTTACCCTGGTTTGTCAGCCAGTGTGCAGTGGAGCTTGGTGTTCTCATTTGCAGTGGTGCGTATCCTCATGCTGGTGGCAGATGGGGAGCTGCGACATTTTCACCTGTCACTAGCCTGGGAAAATCAAAATGTGAAGTACCATTCCTATTGCACATGAGTTGTTTTCACATCATCATGAAGGTGAAACACCATCATGAGTCAAGGACCATCTGTGGTTTTTTTGTTTGTTTATTGTGTGTGTGTGTGTGTGTGTGTGTGTGTGTGTGTGTGTGTGTGCTGGGGATTGAACTCAGGGGTACTCTATCACTAAGATATCCCCGTCCCTATTTTGTATTTTATTTAGAGACAGGGTCTCACTGAGTTGCTGAGCACCTTGTTGTTGCTGAGGCTGGCTTTGAACTTGCAATCCTCCTGAGCTGTTGGGATTGTAGGCATGTGCCACTGTGCCTGGCTAGTTTTTGTTTTTCAAGTCCTTTCTAATATGCTGAGGTCTCTGAGGTTGCCTGTTTTAGGAGAGAGCTTTTCTGACCTGTTTCTGGTAAAAATTGCCTTTACAATCGGTAATAAACTGAAAAGCCTGGGGATGAGAGGAAGATACTGAGATTTAACATGGTAAAAACACTGCAAACCAGATCAAAAGAAATGTGCAAACTGGGAGAGAATTTTTGCAACATTTGCTGCAAAGCATTGCAGACTAAACTAACAAAACTCAGGTAGTTTTTCTACCTACAAAAAAGTCCTGCAAACTGAAGGGAAAAGATGACTTAATAGAAATCTGGGAGAAGGCTATGCATAGAGTTCACAATAAAATCAAAACAGATGCTGATACATTAGTTATGCAAAAATCATACTAGAACTTTTGTGGGGAAGAGGCTTGAGCCTGTGTGTGTTAGGAATGGTAGAGGCCTGGGGATAGGGGAGGAGCATTAGAGAAGGCATTGTGTGTGCATCTCACAGGAGTGAAGTCGGACAGCACAGCTGTGGGTGCTGCCTGCATAGAGACTCCATGGGAGGATACTGAGGGCTCCTCAGGCTTTCATTTCTCTCAGCAGTGCCAGGCCATCTACTTCAAATGGCTGGAGAGTGTGTGATTCAAAAAACAGAAAAGTAGATTCTGCATCTAAGTTGAGGGTATGGGTTTTATTTTGGCCTTTCAAAGTTAAGAATGTGATGTTATTTTAATCTATTTTACTGTGTTCAGTTCTGTTCCAGTTGAAGAGCAAGAAGAATTCAAGCAACTTACTGATGATATTCAGGAGCTACAGCAATCATTGAATCAGGAATTTCGTCAAAAAACGGTATCTGTTGTGAAACATCTTGAAATTTTTAAAATTACATTTCCATAGGGGTGTGTAAGGGGGATAGGAGCTCACTGCTTTCCATTACTGAAGAACAGTGCTTGCTAGGCCCATTTGTGCCCCTTATAGTGTATCAGTCATCCCTGAACAGGTGGCTTTTTGTTTGTGTTGCAGTGTTGTGTCCAGTCTGGTTGAGCAGGCGTCTTAGGGTTCTCCTAAGCTTGCTCCTACTGAGACTAGAGGCACCCTGGACACTGCAGCAAGCTCAGGGGTGCTCGGGATAGTTTAAATTTCCAGGGAAGCATTGTGGTACCCAGCATCTCTCAGACACTGCTGTAGCTCCTAGCTCAAGGTAGTCCACTTCCGTTTTTAGATCACATTACCATTTGATATCTTTGGGGTTTTGGCATTTACCATGATAAAAAGCAAGTGCCATGTGAAAATCATTATGGAAGGAGGACCTGAGAATTTCTGTCACATCTGCTTACAGGGTACAGGGATTTATGCAACATCCAATAGGTCATATATAAGCCTAATGAGTAAGTAGTGTGATAATCTAAGAATAAACTAAAATACTCTTTCCAGTTAAATGTTTATTTTCTCAAAGGACTGCAGCATTGTCAAACAGAAGTGTGCAGTCACTTTGACTTAATCATTTTGTGGAGGAATCCTTAGATAGTTATTCTGGCCCATGGGCATTACAAGCACAGAGTGTTTGAGGCTGGTCAAACTCCTTTCTCTTCTTTCTCATCTTGATTTTGTGAGAAAGCAGCAAGTGATTCCATTTCAGTCTGTTTTAAATCATAACCCCTTGGTTGGCTTTTTCCCTTAGATAGTGCTGCAGGAGGGAAGTTCCCACAAGAAATCAGATATCTCAGAGAAGACCAAACGATTGGTAAGCACCTTCTGCCACCAGCACTGACTGTGAGGTTCAGTGGGGAAAACACTGGAGCCATGTGCCTGCTTTCCCCACTTCATAGTGTGGCACACATGAGTCCTTCCATCGATGGCTGCACGTGTCTGTGCTATCCTGCAGATCTTCCTGGAACCCTGTCCATGCCTGTCGTCTTGCCCATGTGCTCCCTTTTGTCATTGAAGGGATTCCCAAAGTCAGGACTTGGGGGGTCAAGGGAAGTGAGTAGTCACAGCTGACCCACATTGCCCAACGAATTCTAGAGCTGAACACCAAGAATAAAGTAACAGCACACATCAGTAACAGACATAGTACACATCAGTAACAGACATGCATTATTTCGGTCAGCCTTGTCCTCTGTTGCCTGGTCAAAAGGTAAGAATCTTTCCAAATAAGAAACCTAGAAGGATTGCACAAGTCCTAGGATTGTACCTTCTGTCCTAACACATAAGCATTCCCTTGGTCTACGGCCCAGAGGGGCTCCAGTTCATCCTCTCCCTGTGGCTCTGCACTCAGACACATGGCACTGTTTAGCTGTGTTTTTGTAAGGATATATTTGTGTTCTTTTTATTCAGATATATTTGATATATCTGAATAACATTTATAACATTTCTAAAAAGCCTCTGTGGTAATATGTAGAGTGATAGAATTTCCCAAGCAACATAAACACAATTTATCTCTTAAGTATTTGGGAAGGAAGCTTACTGAATTTGTTTTTATAGCATGATTTCAGACTTGAAGCAGACTTTTGAGAGAATTCCTCAATACTCTTTCACTCCTTTGGGTTCTATTCGCTTTTTTTTTTTTTTTTTTTTTTTAAGATATAGGGTCTTTCTGGGTTATCAGGCTGCCATTAAGCCTGGGGCCCAAGCAACCTGTCTGCTAGTCCTCCTGAGTAGCTGGGACTATCGGTGCATGACAGCACACCTGGTACCCCCCTTCAATTTTATTAATTGATGTATGAATATGTAAAATTGTGCATATTAATGGGGTACTGTGCTTTGATACCTGCATATGTACATTGTGTAGTGTTTAAGTCGTTAGACATACCTATTTCAAATGTTGGACAGAGTCCTTCTTGCGTTTTGGAATTCACAGTACACAGTTGTTACCTGTGATTACCTATTGTGCAATAGCACGCCAGGGTTGTTTTCTCCCGTCTCTAACCTGGTGTGCACCAGCCCACCTCTCTTCACCCCACCCTCTGGAAACCGCCATTCTACTCTTCCTGAGTGAGATCCTGTGACACTTGTCCTCCTGGGCTTCCTTCACCTAATCTCCAGCCGCATCTGTGTGGTCCCAGAGGTCAGGTTTTGTTGTGTTTGTGGCTCAGTAGTGATCCATTGTGCACACACACCCCGTTTTCTCTACCTGCTTATCAGGTGGTGGATGTTGTGCTATGTCTGTCTCTTGGCCCTTGTACAAAGTGCTGCATTGGTCGTAGGAGATCAGAGGTCCCTGCAGCACGTGGACTTCATCTCCTTGAATGTGCACCCAGGAGTCTGGTTGCTGGGTCATGTGGGGGTTCCATTCCTGTTTTTTTGTGGCTCTTCCTGTTTTCCGTAATGCCTAGGCTGGTTCATGTTGTCACCTCTGGGTGGAAGAGGGCCCTTTTCTCCACATCCTCCTGCACTTTTGTTCTTTTGGTGATATTATGAGGAGCTGCTTCAGAAAACACTCGAAGTACGAATTCAAATCAAAGAGAGCTTTATTTGCCTGGTCAGGGACTGTCACCCACCTGTACAAACTGAAATTCTGGGAGAACAGCAATTTCCAGGCCTCTGTCTTGGGAATTTAAGGATAAAACCACAGCTCAAGGGCTTTTTCTCAGCGTCATGCAAGCAAGCCAATCAGAGAAGCTAAAACAGTAGTTACCTGCAAGCCCTAAGCAGGACTGGAATTTTCCAGTTAGCAAGCAAGCAATCAAGTTACAGAAGCTAAAAAGCAGTCAGCTTGCAACTCAGTTAACCGCATCTTGGATCTGAGCAGGTGTTAGACAACTGAATCCTGAGTTCGAGCAGGTGGTTAGTGGGGATGAGAACCTACTTCAAAGTCTAAGACCACCATATCCTGGGTTGAGTATATTTTATGGGGTACAAAGTACAGAAAACAGCTTTCATTTCAGTTTCTCAGAAACAGCTCTTGTAACAGTTTTTTTATAGAAGGCAACAAAATGGAGTCTTAGGCCTGTCTATGACAGTTTTTGCTTTATAATTGTCTTATCTCACTTTTCAAAATCGTATATCCTATAATCTAAATTTTTTACTAATCTATAACTTACACTCTTATCGATTGTTATCTATCAGTTCACACCACAACCGTGATTGCCGTTCTTACTAGAGCCAGGTGATTTTCCTGATGGTTAGTGGTGGGGAGCAGGTTGTTTTCAAATTCCTGTTGGCCATTTGTTTTTTGAGAAATGTCTATGTCTCTTGACCAATTTTAATTAATTGGTGGCTTTTTTGCTCTTGAGTTTGGAGTTTCTTGTCAGGTTTTTGCAGACTCCTGCTCCCATTCTGTGTGACCTCTTCACTCTGTTGTTTCCTTTGCTAGGTAAAAGCTTTTCAGTTTGTTGTAATCCTATTCATGTATTGTTCTTGTTTCCTATGCTTTTGGTGTCTTGTCCAAAAAGTCTTTTGCCGTTGCAGTGTTCTTGAAGTGTTCCCCTCTTTTCTTTTAGTAGTTTCATTATTCACTTTTAAAATTAGGGAAAAGAGAGGGATTTGTTTTGATTCAACAAGCATGGGCTAAGCACCTTCTCTGTTCTGTGGCTCCATTTGGGTACTGGGAGAACAAAGACAGCTTCACAACTACAAGTGGCATGGTGAATTTGGAAACACATTGGGTGCATAATTATAAAATTGCATAGAGGAAATGGGAGTTGGATTTTCAAGGATCAATGAAAGTTGAGCAGGCAGGCAGGATAAGGGTGGTTTGCTGTCCTAGTACCACTCTGATCATGGAAACAGCTCTTTATTCATATGTATGACAATGTTTGAGTGATGAGTCAGGCAAGGAATAGTCGGTTTAATTTTATTCCCTACCCCCTGCCCCAAAGGTGGGCTTTTGTTTTGTTCTTTTCTGTTATTGAAATATAAATCATCACTTTTATCATATATAAAAAAAAACGTTTCTCAACAGAATGAACTAAAATTGTCAGTGGTTTCTTTGAAAGAAGTACAAGAAAGTTTAAAAACTAAAATTGTGGATTCTCCAGAGAAGGTAAAAAATTATAAAGAAAAAATGAAAGATACAGTCCAGAAACTTAAGAATTCCAGGGTGAGTTTCCTCTTTGTTTTATTGTTTTTCTATCTCTTTTCTTTCTAGCAAATTCTTGGATTAGTTTTCTGGATTATATATGCTTTTCTCTTATTTGTTTTTGTTGTTTTACCTCATTGCTAATTTGTAGCTCTTCTCTAAAGACAGGGTGTGGGGAAAAGAAATAAAAATTTAAGACCAAGACATTTGTTCAATGACACTAAAGTTTTGAGGCTTTGCTTTGGGTAATTAAAGCAGAAATGCTCTGTCCTCATGAGTTTGAGTTACTTTATGACAAAGAGAAAGGTATTATGCAATTTTAGTTAACAACTGTATAATTATAAATTATAATACATACTTTCAGAGAATAAGAATATAAGGTGTGCTTATGAGTACAGGATATACATGAAAACATTTTCGTAACTTCTGATCAATTTTGCTGTGAATATAAAACTGCTCTAAAAATAAAAATGCTCAAAAATATAAATATAAATTGTTCTAAAAATAGGATAACCTATTTTTAAAAAAGGAAAAAGTGTAGGGTGCTTTGACATTAAAATGGGGGAGCCCAGTTTAAAATGTAGGAGCCAGGTGGGAGAGAGGGAAGTGGGCATATGCACTCCCAGGTGAAGTCGTGCAGTGTGTCCTAGGGAATGATCCAGGAAAGAAGCTTCAGCAGAGGGAGGACCTCTGTGAGTTCTGTGAAGCATTAGGGGCAAGATGTGCACAGGCCATGGGTTACTCGGGAGACAGGTGGAGGTGGTAGGACAAAATTGGAAGTTGGAAGACAATTTAGCATTCTCCTTGAAGCAAAGTTTTTAAACTATTTCTATTAAAATCATTGCTAGTTTATCTGTGACTTTGTTACCTGATAGTTAAAAATTGCCACATAAGCATAGACAAAAGTCACCACAACGGCAATGAGAGCCCAGAAATAATTTGTGTATTTGTGAGGAATGGACGATATATTCAAAAGCAATTCTAGGTCAATTAACTCTTTATACAAAGATGAGCCTACACTTTACATTATTTTCAAAACTACTTATGTGGATTATAAATTAAAGTTTAAAATTTCAATAGTTTTAGAAATTTTAAAAGAATATTTATTGTAGTCTTATACTGTGATAGGTGGTTTTTAAAATTAAGATTGGAAACCCAAAAGCTATAGAGAAAACTAGACCCACTAGAACATATTTGCAGTGCATCTGACAGGTCAAGGATTGTGTCTATCATATGCAGAGTGTGTGAACAGCTGGGAAAGAGCGTGCAGTAGCATGACCCAGTCCTAACTGAGGGGAGCCCTGCTGGCTAGGCAGTTTGCAGGAGTGCCTAGAGGGGAGAATAGAGAAGTCTTTGCAGTTACAGTAAGCATGTGTTCATTTCATGATTTTAGAATTGGAATTGTTCTTTTTAAAAGAGGTGGCTATAGCAGTAGTTGTACCAGGGAGTAGGAAGATTGTAGATGGGTGATGTGATTGCCAGGGAGATCAGAAGCACCTGAGAGTTAGGGAGAAACACATTTCCTGGCCCTTTGCACAGCCCTGGGGTGGAACCACAGCATTGAACTGGCTCCTTTGCCAGTTAAGAGATGTAATCGCTAAACTGGACACATGTTGGTGATGATGCTCTGATGCTGACTTATGCACAGAAGTCATTAAGAGCAAATAAATTCATATTACTGTAGTTTTATAAAGAAAACTATCAAACTCTGGGCTCATTTTTCTTTCCTTTCATAGCAAGAAGTGATGGAGAAGTATGAAATCTATAGAGACTCAGTAGACTGCCTGCCTTCATGCCAGCTAGAGGTGCAGTTGTATCAGAAGAAAATACAGGAACTTGCAGACAATAAGGACAAGCTGACCAGTGCTTTGAAGGAGGTTTGTATTGTGCAGGAGGGTTGTCTGTTATGGAGCTGCTTACTGTAGTTCTTTGAGTCAGTTTCACTCTTAACTGTTTTCCTGAAGATAGGTGGGATTCTTCCACAGTGTGATAGGAAAAAGACACTTTTCTTTTTAAATATAGCAAGACCTGTCTTAACCTCCAGATGAAATGAGTGATTGGCACAGCACATCGCCATATATGTTTTGGGAAACAGTAATGGATATTTCAACTTGTAACCCTTGGAAATATTCTTACCTGATCAGTAAGCATAAAGTCCCAGTCTAGTGCCCAGAAGTGCACTGAGGATTTGTAGAGAGCTTTGAAGTTTATGATATAGATAGTTTCTATCCTGAGACCTGAGAACTCTGGTGTTATTTAAGTTTCTCAGGCTGGAAGCTTAGAAAACAGTTCTTTCTCACTTCTTACCATCTTACATTCAGACCACCCCTAGGGTCATTATCATTGGCATTTGATAAGACATTTTCTTTTTTAAGAGAGTAGGAGTTAGGTGAGATTTCCACTTCATAGTTCCTTTTATCTACCATGCAGGTTAACAAGACAGATCTATTGCTTCTACTTGCTCCTAGGATCTGCCCTTTCCTTTTTTGCTACCAGCTAAGTCTAGACTGTCCCCAGATAGCCTCAGCTTCTTGACTGGGTCCAGATCCTCCCCAGCCAGCCTTAGCCTCTTGACTGATACTGCACCTGCACCTCCCCAAGTCTTGGCTGGCAGAGTGACCATGTAAGGGCACCTCTGCTTGTTATGCTCATTCAAAGGTCCCTGTTGTCCCCCTTGCATGGTCTGCTGCTTTTTGCTATGCTTTCAGGGCTTCAAGGTCCGTATCCCTTTCAAAACTATTTTATTATAGCTTATTTCAAAAGTACCCTTTCATTTTGTTTATAATCCTAACTAGCTTAACTGATTTTAAATGCTTCTCATAAAATTTAGAGTCGGAACTTAGAGGACCAAATTGAGAATGATGAATCTGAACTAAAGAAATTGAAGACTGAAGAAAATTCACTCAGAAGACTGCTGATTGTGAAGAAGGAAAAACTGGCCACGGCACAGTTCAAAATAAATAAGAAACATGAGGACATCAAACAATACAAACGAGCAGTAATTGAGTAGGATCGCACCTTCAAGTCTTTGTGTACTAGGAAGTGATGAAGAAAGCTGTGTGTGTGTGTGTGTGTGTGTGTGTGTGTGTGTGTGTGTGTGTTTCCCCCCAGAAAAAGGGCATTCCACCTTTTGGTGACTCTAGCAGAGGTGTCATGAAACTTGTAGTGCTCCATCCTGATTTTGAAAGGTTCTAGCTGTTCCTTTTTGTTCCTCTTTAGTGAGCATGGTGCTGCGTATTTCATGGTCTTTAACAGACAGTGGTTTAGAATTGCCTCAGAAGAATTAGCTGGCCTGTCTACAGTATATCTGGTCTGTAGAGTTAATAGCATCCATTTTGAGAAATCTTTTTATTCAAATATAGATTAATAATTTGCTGAATATTTTTGAGGACAGTACATTGGGGTGTTTTGCTGGTGATCTTCTCCCCATCGATTCTAAGACTATGTTTTTAGAACATGTGCTGCAGATCTGTTATCTGTCATCCCCTTAGTCCCTACAATGGGTGTCGGAGATCAGCTGAGTGTTTCCTTTGCAATTCCTCGTGCTGGAGCAAGGGGCAGCACCAGAGAATGTTGTACTTGTCGCCAAACTGCCTTGCAGAAAAGTTGTGCTGATTCCCATCGTAAGCATAGCTGTGGGTGTGCAGCTGAAAATCCCCTCCTTAAAGGAAAGCCCTTAAGTGCCCTGATGCGACTGTAGCACCACACTTTGGGGGATCTGTCTGTTTGCTTTTATGTCCTGAGAAGAGTTTTAGGTCCGTGAAACCATTAGTGACACATGGAGACTTTGGAATCAGAGTCAGCATTGTTTTGCCTTTTTAAATACTAAGTAATTATATCAGCTATGTCTGTTTTCTTTTAGGGATTGCAATAAAGTCCAAGAAAAAAGAAGTGCTGTCTGTGAGCAATTAACCACAATTAATCAAGAAATCCAAGAGATTAAATCTGGAATTCAGCAAATAAAAGATGCCACCGAAAGGGAGAAACTGAAGTCCCATGTGAGTAGCTATCTGTTTGTGAGTGTCAACTAAGAGGTCCCATGTGCTGAGGATGGGGTCACGGCAGCCTTGCTGGAGGTGTCTGTCAGCTCTCCAGCTGGAATCCTGGCTGCCCTTGGCTTTTGTCTCCATTTCTGCAGCTCTTGTGTCACTCTTGCACAGAGTGCACAGGTATCTCCTCTCTGTCTTTCTTCTTGCTTGACTTGGGCTCCTGATAGCACGTAGTAGAACATCATTTTTTTTTTTTTTTTTGTAGTAAAAGTGGTTTCTGTGTTAAAGTTTTGATTTTATTAGGTAAATGAACTTGAATAGTGATTTCATTAAGTAATCACTAATTTTTAAGTAAAAAAATTTCGGTATTCCCCCCCCCCCCCCAATAAAAGATCTCAAAAGTTTTTCTTGGTGTCATTGTTAAATGTAATTCAGTTAACTGAAGTTTGGAAAAAAGAGCTTAGATTGGTCCCTTTGTGTTAGGAAAATTTTAATATCTATATATAATTATCTAAAATTATTATGTTTACTTCCTGCTCATTTTGAGTATATTTATTTTATAGCTTCTTAAGTAACCTTAGTTTTAATGAGAATAGGAATCTTCTACATTTTTATCTTTGAAAATGCCAGTACATTGCCATGCCTGTTTCTAGCCCTTTAACTGTCCATGTCTATTCCTAAAATATTCATTAAGCCTCCATTCTCTCCTCAACTTGTGTGTGTGCTGCTGAGGATTGAACTGGAGGCCTTCAGTGTGCTAGGCATGCGCTCTACCACTGAGCCACATCCCACCCTTTCTATTTCACTTTGAGACAGGGTCTTTCTGCATTGCCCAGAAACTTAGGGTCCTCCTATCTCAGCCTCCCAAGTCTCTAGGATTATAGACACACCATCCTGTCCACCTTTCCTTAACTTTTGAAGTTTGACTTTTATCTTGAAAATTGTTTTTAACTAGAACAGTTGTCCAAATTGCTCTATAAGAAATCACTAAAAAGGCCATTTTTCATGCAAAATTCTTTGATATCTATTTTTCTCACTCCTCTTCATCTTCCACACATCAGCACTGTAGGTTGCAGTTTCTGAAACACCCTGACACCTGGTAACTATTCATATACCTACTTTTATTCCACCATACACACCCAGTTTTCAAAGATTGCTAATTCTAAGGAGCCAGGATGGACCCTGCCCATACATGCAAGGTACTTTTATCCCCCAAAAGATACATTGTTAGGATACATTGTTAGTACTTGTGTATCTGTGAATGAATGCCTATGGATAATGTCTGTAGGCTGTTTTTAAGGTAAGAAGATAGGAAGAGAGTAGAATAGCAGTGGTTCTCCTTGGTCTGCCCAGTATACTGTCCTTCCTTTTCCATTTGGAAAAAAGTCTGGATAGATTTTTAGCAGATATCTAATCCTTTTTTTTTTCCTTTTCAATTTTACTTTATTTTTTGGAACCAGGGATTGAACCCAGGGGTACTTAACAAGTGACCCAGCCTCCCAAGTCACTGAAGTTACAGGCATGCACCACTGTGCCTGGCTAATCCTACTTTTTAACTAAATTAACAAATGTTTGTTATCACATGGTCCACGTATGGTTAATGAACTAGTTAGTAATGCATTACCAAGTAGTTACTAACTCAAATTTAAGATATCTTTGTTTCAATCATAGAAAATGTGCATATCTGTCTTATATTACTCTTAGTTCTCTGTGTGTGTGTTTCCCAGTGACGTTTTAACTTCTTGACAGTAGCAATCATGCGTGGTCCAAACTTGGCATCATGTAAACTATGCTGGAATGGTGGCTTATGTGTAGTATGCTTTCCACAGATCCTGTAAAATCATAAGGTTTTCTAGCACAGTGTTAAAACTGTCTCTGTGTCGTTATTCAGTAAAGAGTTTTTGAATGAACAAGTCCCTGAATGAATGTGCTGAATTAGGACCTCCAGTAGCAGGGCAAGAGTTTGTACTTTGTCTTGGCTTTTGAGAATCACTATAGGTTCTGCTTATTGTCCTAGTAGAACAAGACAGCTTTTATTGTTGAAATGTTCTCATTTTGAATTTTAAATTTTTATTTTTACATTCTAGTGAACTGAGGTCTTGTCTCTAGAATCAATCTGTGCCCTCTTGCTGAGTATCTCTTAAGGCATTTGAGGCTGTCAAGGTTCTTTCAGTCTTCTCTCAATGGGTTACTGAGCCCCAGTTTTCCAGCCTCCTTTATATAGCTTCATTTTCAGATTCATGACTAACCAGTTTGCTTGTCTCCTGTTCCCTGCTTGTCATTAATCCTTTTACAATGTATAACTTAGTCCTAAATAGTCTTCCAAGATCACGGCTTGACAGTACAGAGCGGTGCCTTTGAGGATGGGGCCTAACAGCAGGGTAAATTTGTAGCAGTAGCACCTTATCTTTAACTTGCAGAGCTTGGGGTCACTTTCACGGTGGTTCTGCCAAGGTGAGATATTCTTTACCTGTTTCAGTAAGCCTTTTCTCTGCTATGACCGAAAGTCCTGGCAAGAAAACTTTAAAGAGGAAAAGTTTATTTGGTGGTTCACAGTTTCAGAGGTCTCAGTCAATAGACAGCCAGTTCTGTCCCACGTGGCTCCTGAGGCTGAACATCAGGGCAGAAGAGTATGGTATAAGGAAGCAGCTGGAGACTGAGCGATCAGGAAGCAGAGAGGGAGCTCTGCTCAAAAGGACACAATGTAAACCCCGAAGCACACACCTAGGGACCTTCCTTGAGTCGCACCCTACCTGCCTACAGTTACCACTCAACTAGTCCCTATCAGATGATTAAGTCACTGATTAGGTTGAAGCTCATAAGCCACTAATTTCACCTCTAAACCTTGCATAGTGTCACACATAAGTTTTTGGGGAACACTTACTATCTAAACCATAATACTGTACTTTATTTATTTATTATTTTGGTGCCAGGAATTGAACCCAGGGTCACTCAGCACCGAGCTACTTCCCCAGCCCTTTATTTATTGAGAGGGTCTCACTAAGTGGCTGAGCCTGTCTTTGAACTTGTGATCCTCCTGCCTCGGGCATATGACACCCTGCCCAATAACACCTTAATTTAATGCAAATATTAATTCTTGTCATTATTTAGTGTCTCCTGAAACTTTGATTAACATGCTGCCTTTTCCATATTAAAAAGTTGAGTGGCTCTGGGCTCTGCTGCATAGTTACAGATCAAAACTTCAGGTACATTTTTTGGGCTTGCTGATTTCTCTAACTTGCCATTTCTCAGCCCGCACTGTGACACATGTATCTGCTCATAGTAGCTGGGGAAGGACTGTAAATACCTGGGTGACGTAAGGGTGGTTTTATGAAGGCTCTCTAGCTTACTACCTGATCCTCTGAGGAAAAGAGAAGGGACGTGTTAAGACTTTCAGATTGCTTTTCCTGCATTTCTTTTGTATTCAAGTTTTTACCATAACCCTTTATTTATCAAGTATTTTTTTCTCATAGATAATTCATTCTATTTCCAGTTTTAATTGCTATCTTTATTTGGGTAGCTTTCAAAAATCTGCTTCCTGTTCTGCCCACTCATGGAAGAAATAGCATTTATGAGCTTTTGTTCATTCTCTTGTTGCCTGTCCTCTTCTTTGCTTCCTCCTTTCCCCACCATGTGTCTCTCATTCATTCATTTTGTATTTCTCTGTGGCAGCATTATTTTCCATAACAAAGACAGAAGATGATAGACAATCCTAGTTTTAAGGCAATCAGCAAATAAATTGGTCTTTCAGCTCCACTGTTCCTAACAGTCCCTTTCTGTCCGTAGTGTGTTGTTTTGTAAGACTCGTGGATGGCAGCAGAACTTGCTAAATTTCTTCTGTGACTCTAATTCTACATCAAATCTATCCTGGAAAGCAAGAATTGTCAACTGTGTCTTGCTGAAATAGCACCACACTATTTCACTTCCTTGTTGAAAGTGGAGCTGGGCTGCTCTCTTGCAGCTATTGGATCCATTCACAGTGAATGGACTGCCCAGAGCCTCCATCAGCATGTCAGCAGATGGCCTGGTCATCTTCCAGATGTCTGTGGTCACCTTTGACTCAAGGATGGGCCTCTGAATAAGGGAGGCCCAGCCCCATCCCAGCACATTCAGGTCTTAGGGCTTGGGCAGTCCTTCGTTGTTTGAGGCTTGATAACTTTCCTGGACTCCTTTCAGGTGCCTTTGATTTCTCTTAATACACTTTTGGTCTCTTCCAGATAATATGGTTCTGTGCTGTGTAATAGGGCATCTGCTAGCCACATGTGGCTCTTCATAACTACAGTGAAGTGAAATTGAAGATTACTTTTTCCTTTACACTAGCTGTATTACAAGTGCTCAGTCTTTGGGCTGGTTTTATTTTCCTTTAGGGCCACAACCATCACTGCAACTTCCACTTACTGTTGTGCTATACAGAGTGCCCTGTAATATCCTTGGATGGTGCCAGGAATGTGCTTATGGAGTGAATAGCTGCACAGGAAATGAACACCGTGGGTGTTGTATGACCTTCACCTTCTCTGATCTGAAAACCCAGATAGACCAACACTGTCTACTGGGATTCTCTGCATTAGTGGGTTGTGAGAGCTGTGCTATAGCCACAAAGCACGTGTGGCCATTGAGCCTTGGCACGTGTCTGCTGCAGCCCAGAGGCTGAGCTTTAAGTTGAGTTTTAATTATGTTAAATTTAAATACCTGCCTGTGGCCAGAATATTAAATAGCACAGAACTAGACTATAGGTTCCCTTTTTTTCCTTTGTCTATTTTTTTTTGTGCTAGCAATGGAACCCAAGGCCTCATGCATGCTAGGAGAGTACTGTAAATTCTTAACTCCACCCTCAACTCTAGAATTTGATCTTAAAAATATTGAACTTCAGTGAGATTCTCACAGTAAAACTTATATGTGAATTCTTGTACTATTGTAAACTTCCACTTGGATGTAAATATAAATAAAAACCCTAATACACAGTGTGGGGGCTGTGATCTGTCACCATGAAACTCCTTGTGAAATGGCTCAGGACATCCAGTGTTTGCTTCTTTGGATGCTCCTGGAGTGCCCTCCCTGTCTTCCTCTCTCACTGTGACCCTATCTGTGTGGTATCTTGAGCATGTTTGTTCTCAGAAGAATGTCCTATGGTTGTACTGAAATGATGGGCTCCTGTGTTTGCAAATGTCTTTCTTTAGCCACACTTGATTTTGATAATTTCTCTCAACTAGTATCTTTCTACCCGATATATGCAACTCTCTTTTTAGTATGAGTCATCATACATCTAGTAGAACTAGGGACTTAAATTGATCTGATTTTTTTAAAAAGGCCTATATAGAATTATAATCTGTGCAATGTGTGTGAACTTTGAAAATATCTACACCAGAATTTAAGTAAAGGTAAGTAGTAGCTATTATTACAGGTTTAGGAGAAAGTTAATAGGAGAGACGCTTAAAGTTGAGAACATTGTACCAGTTCTCTGCTTTGACCATAAATTTTGCCCTATTGGCAAAGGGCCACTGTTTTGTTTAATTAGTGAATTCATCTTGAGGTTTGTTTTTTCTAAGGAAAATTAATAATAAACGGATCAGTATTACCTTTGATAAATATGAAATAAAGGAAAATGTATGCAATTGAATTTCTTTATTCAGTCTATAAAAATTGCTCATTCTTGTAAAATCTGTAGCACATCCACAAGTGTTATATGAAAGCTGCTATTGCTCACAGTAGGACTTCCTGGCCCTCATTCAGAGGGTTTGGAGATGTGGGCACAGAGTCAGTGGTGTATTTCAGGTGGTAGGTATGACTTCCCAGCCCTCATTCAGAGGGTTTGGAGATGTAGGCTTGGAGTCTTTGGCATGGTTCAGGTGGTAGTTAGGGCTGGATGCAGAGGTGGTACCCATGTGAATCCAGGTGTTCTCCATGTTCAACAGTAAAACTTTTTTTTATAATTTCAAATGATTGTTCTTAATGTTTTGAAGTTTTGGCTTATGTTACATCTCTGTTTCTTCTAAGTAGCAGGACTTTTTGATGTGTGCATTGGGCTTAGAGTGGATTTTTCATGACAGCAGGCATTGTGCTCCTGTGCAGAATAATTTAAAGTATTAATAAACATGAATGGAAGTCTGATGAGGTTGTTGCCTGGAATAATTCCTACTCTATTTATTTTCCACTAGGAAATATCCCTCAACTTGAGGACTACCTTGGACAAGTACCATAAAGGCATTGAGAAGGCAGCAGAGGAGTGCTATGCAAGAATAGAAGAGAGGGCCACGGAGCTAAAGGGGAGAATGTTCCGAATGTCCACCTGACTGCGCAGCTGCCCCTTGTAGATGGCTTGCCATCTTTTAATTTCTTCGAAGGGTGTAGTTAAGTTGAAACTAGTGGGAGTATCAGAAATAACAAATAAAGTTCCTTCAAGCAGCTTTTATATGTTCTCAAAGTGATCATTCTCAAGACACGCATTTAATGTAGGCTTTCATTAACTTTATAATTGAAATAACTTGTGCAGCTACTTGCGTATCTGCCCAGTCCCTTGCTGTGTGCACTGGCTGGAGTTACCTTTGAAGTACATGTTTTTTCTGCTATTTCCATGGTGGCTGTTAAGTCAAGCCATGCTTGAGCCCTGGCTGTGCCCTGAGCATTGTGGGCAGGCTCTTGCATGGTTCTCCTCAAGCAGGACTAGGATATATTGTCACTCCCTTATACATCAGTAATGATGAAGGTCCCCAAAGATTCAGTAGCTGAGCCAAGGTTGGAACTGTTGCTCCTTAGGAGACTGAGGTCTGGAGTGTTTCCCTGACCCCACACTTGGAGAGTGGTTAATTGAAGGGGAAGTTGGAGTGTGATTGTCGCTCTTCCTGGATCCATCATGAGGAAATGGGGGCCTGTTATGTGTTAGGCTTAGGTACTTTCTAAGGTTTCAAGTGTTTTGCTCTTTGTTAGAGACGGTGAATACACCCCGTAGAGACCAGGCCTTCCATGGAGGGAAGCCCTGGAGTGGGAGAAGCAGCAGAGGAGTGAATCCAGGCGGAGGAACTGGGTGCTGAGCTGAGGTCCACCTGCCTTCTCGTTTATCTTTCAGTAGCCAGGAGTTGGGATCTGCAAGAAGTCTGCCTGTAAGTCCAGGAGACATTGCAGTTGTAGCCATAGGCTTCTCATCTCTTCCTGTCTCTATTATTATTGTCACTTCTTTGTTCACATGAATTTCTGGATCGTTGTGCTGTGCTTGTAAACCCACCTTTCATGGTACTGCAGCTTCTGCCACAAAGCACTCCCTTTCCAGGACTCCAGGATGCTTCTCAGTCTTCGTCCTCCTTACCTCCGCCATGCAGGACCACCCCCATCAGGGAGCTCTTCTCTCAGTTCTTAGTTCTATCTTCCTTTCACTTTCTCCCTGAAATCTCACCCTTGACTCTGTGTTCTAGGCTTCTACCCTTCACCTGTATGGCAACCTCTGCTCCTTGAAACTGTCCATTAGTACCCCTGGCTTCCATTATGCATTACCATTATACATCCACACACATTTTATTAACATTTATTGTGCTTCTCTTGAACTCTTGAATTTCAGACTTGCATATCTGATGACAAATCAGTGTTTGTATCCCTTTGGCATTCTGGTGAAGCCTAAGGGCCTCTTTCAAAAAAGAGTTTTCATGCGTGAAATAAAATACCAGGACTACAAAGGAAGCCAGTTAAATGCAGATGTAGTTGTCACATACTGTAATTAGCTTCCCTAACTGCACTTCTGCCCATGAAAGGAGCCCCTGTGTTTACCATGCTCTGCCCTGGCTGCCTCATGTCTCTCCAGTTAGGACCTCATCTGATGCACCTGGCTCCTTGCCTCCTTCACCCGTGTTTCAGTCTGCATCACCCCTTCTTGGCCACCTTTCCACTTCGCTTCTACCTAGGCATTGGGGTGTAGTTGACTAATGTGAAATTAGGTCATTGGGGATCTGTGCAGTCTTGGCTTTTCAGGCTTTGTTTGGGTGATCATGGTGAACTCATAGAAGAACCATGGGATATTTATAATTTCCAGAGGAAACAAATACCTGGTAACTGTCAGATAGCCTTGCAGACCCCAGCTCAAGCAGGCTCAGTCAGTGAGGCCACCTGCTTTCCTGCCTGCACGAAGCTGGGACTTTGGCTGTTGCTGTGATGAAAAGCAAGGATCATCTGAGCATCATGGAACAGAAATGAAGGTGGCGATGCTTAACCTGATGTACAGACTGCAGTTAGCACTGCTTATTGAAGAGTAAACGTATTTCAACTTGTGTGTTTTTCTTGTGCATCTTCAGGACATAAATGCCTGTTAGGGTTTTTGGCTGATGACTTCATGAACAGAGCTAGTGAAGTGTTTTCTTGGACTCTTTGTGCATGCAGTCAGGGACCTCAGCCACTCTTTTTCACTCCTGCTTGTGGAGCTATGCCCTCCAGCCATGGGAGGTGGCTCCCTCAGCACTATAGGCCCTCCAGTCACCTGCTAGGAAGCACTCACCTCCTCCCAAGTGCAGACTTAACCTCTTCCCTATCTTCAGTTGTCCTCACTACAGCGTGTCTCATGGGTTTGCTGGGTTATATACCTTCTCCACGTTGTGTGGGAGTGGTGACTCCCTGTCTCCGTCTTCTGGTCTGCATAGAGCCCTGCACCTGATGGTCACGTCAACATCAGCTTGAGGAGTCTCTGTTTTTCCTCAATGCTGCGTGGAGGACTAGGCTCATCTGGGTTCCACACCCACTGCTCCTGCGTGCCAGGCAGTGCTCTACCACCCAGCTGAGCCCCACCCGAAAATCCAGGTAATGTTCTGGTAGCTTGAAAATCCAGCATAATGTTCTGGTAGCTTGATATCTTCACTCATCTATTTCTGCCCCCAAACAGGTAAAATAAAACCTCACTCAAGAGCTCTCAGTATAATCCACCAAAATCCATATTGGGCAGTTTTGACTGAAGAATAAATTATAAAGTTTAGATTTTGAGGGGAATGGTGATTTGGGCCAAGTGACTTTTTGAAGCTTCTGGGTATGGGGCCACAGCTGCTCTGCAGACTGTGGCATCGTGGATGCTGCACTGACCTGGAGGAGAAGCTGGGAATTCAGACTTGAGCTCTTTTGGGTCCAGCCACTTATAGAGCAAATATTTAATTCAAGTGACATTCCAAGAAGCTCATCCAGTTCATGACAAAGCAGGGGAAATTGATATATGCATCTTGCAGGCTGAAGTTAATACATCTGGTTTTCATTCAATAGAAGGTTTGCTATTTTTAGTAAAACCAGAAAAGTTTTATATGAAACTCCATTTCAAATTCAGGCCTGTCACCTATTTCAATTAAGTGGGCCCTAATCCTGTGATTGAAACCTGTTCCCCATTCCTACCCAAATTGCCACCAGGGGGCATAACACAACTTGCATAAGCCATGCTGACAGGCCATGATTTTAAGGTCTGAAAATAAAGGCTGCAAATTTTAAAGTGATAGTGGCATTTCCGAGAAGTGTCAGAACTTGGAGCTGAAATCTGTTCCAAATAGTATGAAAATTTGAAGTTCTGCTAAGAGGATGGCCTTTCAAGTTTCCAATCCTGACCCTGTTAGCTTTTGAATTTTATCTGCATTATTCTATTAGTAATTGATTCAGAATTTTAGCCCAGAATCCATGTAATTCTTAGAATTTAATTTTCCTGAGAGAATTTGAGAAGCCGTACAGTGAGCCAGTCACTTAGGTGAATCTGGAGCACCATCTGGCATTGATGGCTTAGAGTGATGCTCTGATAAAACTGTCAAACAAGTCTCTGTCCCCAACAGGCTTCTCAAGGCCATTTTTAACTGGCCCCACAGAGCTCTCTCTAACACGCATACCTGGCCATTTCTATGCAGCTCAACAGATCTGAAGGTTAAGATCCATGATACTTCAGGGCATTGTTTAGATGGGGACAATGTAACACGGCACAGTCATCTCCAACTAGAGTGTGTAAACTCCACTTGGATTTCTCGTTAAGTATGCTGCATCCGTAGAGATTGGCTTGGGCAGCGGGGGGTTCTCTTGGTTCTGTACTTGAAGCAGGCATACTAAGTGATTTTAGTAACAATCCTTGGGGATTGCATTAAAAAGAGCTGTGTGGCTAAGAGCATAAGCTACTAATTCCTCACATTCCTTCCCATACAACAGGAATAATGAATGTTGCACATCAGGATTGAGGGAATTTTGAGCACGGTATCTGCCATGCAGCTAACACTCAAATGGCAGCTGGTTCTGTTGAGGATGAAGCTCATTAGATTGCTCTGGGGGCCAATCTGATATACTTTATATGATACTTCTGTAGCACCTCTGCTACAAGCCTTCCACTGGTGATGGATGGAAGCATGTTTGCTGAACTCCAGAATCTTGTCTGAGTGACCCAGTAGGCACAAGATCTGGAAAAACATTACAGCAGAAAACATGGGCTTCGTATTTTCAGAGCAAGGAGCAAAGATGATGGTTTCCCACCCCCAATCCCCTCTGGGGGCAAACACAGGCACACAAAACAGTGCAGGCTCCCTTGGCTCCACAGGTGTGGCTGCTGGCTCCTCATCCCTGGGTGAGCACAGGTGTTAAGTGGTGCTTGGCCTTGGAGAACAGAACTTGAGGCCCCAGAGTTTGACTCTGGGTCCTGGGTGTGTTGGTAGGGACCAGGGAAAGTGATGTTGCAGCTCAGGGTCACATGACTAGGGTAGGTATTTTCACAGATCTTCAACAGCTGTGCTTCTCAACTGGTGTGCTCACAAGTTGCCAGACATCTTGATTAAAAGAACTTTAGTAAGCCCGAGTAGTGCCACAGCACACACGGAGCAGCAAAGGTCAGCAGTCTGCCTGCCCCCTACCTTCTACCTCACGTCACCGAGCACCTTGCTCCTCAAAACTGTTTGACTCGAGAGCAGTGCAAGGAAAAGTGCTTTGTACAGGCTAGAAATTGATTGGGGCTCGACACCTGGATTCAGAATGCATTTTGAGAGACATGCTCTAGAATTCTACATTTGCAACTCTCCAGCCTTGTGAGCTGGAACATGAAACAGAAAAGTCCTGAGCCTTGGGTGCCTCGTTTTCAGATTGGGAAGTCACTGTATGGATTAAGTCAGATAAACCACCTGGCACTCTAAATGGCCATTGTTACTCAAGTGGAGGTTGAATCTGGAGTGCCCCCCAAAGGCTCATGTGTTGATGGCTTCCAGTACCAACATTCAGGGTGGGGCTTTGGGGAAGTGATTAGATCATGAAGTTCTTGACCTCATCAGTGGGGCTGATCCGTTGATGGGTTAATTTGATGGCATTATTGGGAGTGGTGGAGATGATTGGAGGTGGGGCCTAGTTAGAGGGATTGTGATGCTGGGGGTATGCCCTGGAAGCATTTACTTTGTTCCTGGCCCTTTTCTCCATCCCCCTCCCCCTGCTTCCTGGCTGCCGTGAGTAAGCAGCTCTCTCTACTAAGCCCTTCCACCATGATACTCTGCCTTACCTCAGGCCAAGAGCAGTGGAGCCAGCCGGCCATGGACTGAGATCTCTGAAACCAAGAGCCAAAACAAACCTTTCCTTCTCCAAGTTGTGTTTTTCAGGTATTTTGTCCCAGAGACAAAGCTGACAACATAGCTAATAAAACCCAAGAAGCTGGTGACAAAATGTGTGAGCTCTTAACAGTGTTAAAGAGAATATAACCCGAAAAAATGTGATACAGTACTCAGGGTTCTGAGCTGCGGTCTGACTAGTAATGTTCCCTGTTGCTGGCAGGCAACCACCAGGCCAAGGAGTGAGGGTGCAGAAAATTCTAAGGTGCTTAAAGCCATCCTCTACAGCTAGATTTGTAGGGAAAATAGGACAGAAGCGTTCTCTCCAAAAGGTCTTAGAAACTAGCAGTTGCAGTTCATTCTAGCTCTCTGTTGTTCCAGCTCTAGGCACTGAATGCTTACATTTCAGAAACCTTCTGCTCCAGGCAACCCTCTCCCAGACAGGTATTACACAGGGGGATTCATATACCCAGAATATGGTCCCTCTTTGCTAAGGCCCACGCAGACAGGTCCTGTCCAAGTTCACTCAAGGGTCCATGGTGTCACCCCTTGAAGCCCCATCAACCCAAAGTTATTAGTCTTCTCATCTGCCCATGTCCCTGTGTTGGTTATCCTTCACCAGGGAACAGATGGTTCCAATTCTTAGCAGTTTAACACAGGAACTATTTATTACCTAACTCTCAGGGTCAAGGGATCAGTAATAGCTCAGCTGGCTGGGTCTAGCCTCGAGGCTTTCGTGAGCTGGTAACCAGTCTGCTAGAGTTGCTCTATCTGAAGACTTGGTTAGGGCCATAGGATCTACATCCAAGATGGCTCCATCAAGCAGCTCTTGGCAAGAGATCTCAGTTCCTCACCACATGGGCTTCATGGGACTGCTTGACACAGCAGCTGGCTTCTCCTGAAGAAAATGATTGTGTGCATGTGTACTGAGAGAGAGAGGTGGAGACAGGCAGAGATGGATAGCAAGATGGAGCCCTGGAATCTTAGCTCCATGTGGCCCCTTGGGGACACATTGGGATCACTGCTAATCAACAGCCCAGAAAAGAGGCAGGTCTCTATGGGCCAGTTGCTGGCTGCACACTTCCATCCTGGGTTAAGGTTCCGGCCTCCACACTTTGCTGCCATGAGGACATGGTGCCAGTCTGCTCAAGACACTGGCGTCTGGCTTAGACTCGCCTTTCTCTTGGAGCATTTTACCCTGGTCTGATGTGAGCACAGCGGACTTGGTAGCCAGAATTCATTATCTCCTGTGAACAGATGGGAAGCTCTGGCTCCAAGAGGTACTTAGTGGCAACCAGTTGATTCACCTGCCCAAAAGACCCAAAGCGGCTGCCAATGTCTTCAGTAGTTCAAGTCTGAGCTTCTTGGTTGGCATTCAAGCCCTCTTTAAACTGCACTACACTGTCTTTAATCAGATAGCTTTCTCTCCAGCATACATTAGAACAGTGTTATGAATTGCTTCCAGCTTTCAGTGGAAATGAGCAGATATATACTGACCATGTTTCCAGAGTACAGGGACTCAGAGCCTTAACTTGATAAACCAGGCACAATTCCAGAGGTTTAGGTCTGAGAACTTTGAGAAGCCCAAATTGATGTCTATGGCTCAGGCTCCTATATAGGAAACACAAATGTGGCTCTTTCCCTGCTCTTCCTTCTACTATGGCAGTCTGGGATTACCACTGTCCCCTGTGTCTTGGTTCACTGCAATTTTTCTTCGAGGAATCAAGACCAGCCTATCCTGCTGTAGTCCCAATGATTTAACAACAGCTGTCTATGTCCACGGAGCTGACTTGCCTTCTAAAGGTGATTGTAGTATAAAGGAGGCCTCAAGGAGGTCAGTTTCCAGCACAGGGACGGATCACGGGCAGGTCTTCACATTGCGTCCTGCATCATTGCTCTATGGAAGAGGGCCTGGTGTCAAGGCCCAAATATGTAGGGACTCTCTGTGAAGTTCTCCAGATCCAGTCAAAATGACTCAACGTTTCGCTCAGGACATCACATGTGCTAGGCCGCTCTTCCAGAGTGATATTCCCAGTCCTAAAAGTGCATTTCTAAGGAGACATAAACATGGAACTTGAGATCCCAGCTCAGAAACCCTGATGCATCACAACTGAGGACTACACTAGACTTGATGTTCTACTAAACCACAACAACTAGCACAAGTTCAGTGTTAAAAAAAAAAAAAAACATTAATGGACTTAATTTGACATTAGCTCATCAAATCTATCCTGGGAGTAAATGTTCAGCATATCAAGGGAACCCTTTAGTTTGTTTTTTAAAGTTCATTGAAATACTGAATCAAAATCTTTACATATTGACTGAGATATATTTTTTTAAGAAAGGGATATTTTGGAAATATATGCAGTGCAATTGTGAATAATAATGATAATCATGTACCATCATCTGACTACAAGAGAAAAACCTTAGCCAGACACTGAAGCCTTGCCTTCCTCCATGACTCCTGCTCACCAGTAACTATTGCCCTAAGACTAAAGTGTACTATTCCTGTGAATTTCTTCATCCTTTTGCCAACTGCATGAAGCAATCCTCACTGCACATAGCACGGCTTGCAAGGCTTAGACCTGGAATTGGCACACCACATGCTCTGCAACTTGCTGTTCCTGCTCTGTGGGAGCAACTGAAGTGTGAGGACTACTTTGTGCACCAGCGCCCAGGCCTGCAACACCAACAGTCAGGCCTGCAGCCAAGCGCCCAAAGATAGCTCCAGTGAACCAGCACTATGTCCCGAGCTGCCCCATGTGTGTGGCCCTCATGGTTTCACTTGTAGGCTTTGCCCTGCATGGCTGTGTCATACACTTCTGCTGGCCATGTTCAGCTTGCTTTCTGCTCACTTTTGCTCTTATGAGTGCTATCCTGTGCTGTGGCTTTGAGAAATTGCCAGATGTGTTTTTATGCACACATGGTGAAATCTCTCTAGGACAGATACTAAAGGGTTCAATTTGGGGGTTTCCAGAGTGTTTTGCCACTGTTCCACAGAAACTGTGGTGTCTATGTGTCCCTTCTCTTCTCGACTCTGCCACAGGGGTGTGGTGAGCCCCTTCCTTCTCCAGTGTGAGGGCTGGGAAGTGATGCTGCCATGGTTTCTGCATTTACTTATCTCCTTAATTGTGAGCTCGAGCATCTTTCATGTTTACTGACTGTGTTTCCTCTTTGGTAAATTACCTGTGCACTTTTTCTGGCCATTTTTCCACTTTGTTACATTTTTTAAAATATGCTTTTAGTTGTAAATGGACACAATATCCATTTATTTCTTTTTGTATGGTGCTAAGGACCTCACACATGCAAGACAACTGCTCTACCACTGAGCCACAGCTTTTACCTTATTGTTTTCAAGAAAACACATGTGTGCATTTGTGTGTGCACTCACACACAGACACATAGTTTCTATACTCTTTGTCAGTTACATGTTTTGCAAATACCTATTTGTGGTTTGTCATTTTATTCTCCCACGTTCTTCCACAAATCTTTCACTGTGGCACTAGTCCCTCTGAATTATAATTTTAATCCACTAAATCTGTTAACTCATTAGGAAGTGTAATCTTCTGGATTGTATTGTACCTAAAGGAAGCTACTTGCCACTTATGACTGAAGCCTCTTGCTGGGCCCTGTACTTATGAGGCCCAGGACATGCTTTCTGACTTTTCTTTGTGAATTTTGAAATGAACAGGGCTCTCTCTTCCACAGGCAAGGTGAGAAGGAGCTACTGGAGGCTGGTGCAGGGGTAGCAAACCATACATAGCCCAGGGCCACCCAGCCTGCCTGTGTGAATAAAGCTTAATCAGAGCCCAGCTGTGCCCAGCAGCTCAGATCACGCCACAGTGTCAGAGGTGAGTAGCTGTGACCAATGTTATATGGTGCACAAGGCCAAACTTATTTACTATTTTACAGAAGAAGATTATGGTTCCTGGTCTAGCAGATAACAGTGATCCACAAAAGCATGCTACTATCATATTTGCAGCTTTGAAGCAAAAAATGCACCCAGTGTTTTAGTCTGCATGTTTTGTCACTGCAACCCAAACAAGAACAACATAGAGAACTCACCGTTCAGAGGTCTCAGTCCATAGACAGCTGTCTGTGTTGCTCTCAGCCTCAGGTGAGGCAGCACTCATGGCAGAAGGGTGTGAAGGAGGACAGCAGATCTGCACTGGGTGATCAGGGAGCAGAGAGAGCTGTGCTCACAAGGGACAAGTACTCAGGGGCATGCCCCCAGTGACCCATCTCCTCCAGCCACACCCCACCTGCCTACAGTCGCCACTTAGTTAATCCACTCAGATGGATTTACCCACTGACAGGTTCTGGAATCCTGTCACTCCAGCTCTAACTAGTTCTCTTGCATTGTCTCACCCATGAGCTTTTGGGGACACCTCACATCTGCACCATAACAGTCTCTTTTCCATCACTCTCTTTGCATCTTAACAATTTCCAGCCTACTTACTTTTCATCCCCCCAATGTTACCTTGAAAGAATGAGTAATATGGAATATGGAGTAATATGAAATATTTTTAAATAATCTGAATCCATTAGTAAATAATGCCATAGATCCCTTAATAGTGTTGCCATTCTGTCTTTCATCAACAAATACAGAAGTGGGTCTTTCAAAGATTTCTACCAGAAGTTGCCTGCCGGGTCATCTGCCACTCGAGGGCAGGCAGAACACATTTGAAGTCCTGACACTGCTTCCCCTTTCGTGTCTTGCTCACTGAGGCCACTCCACACTGTGCACCTGGTGCACTTTGCAGGAGTAAGTGGGGCAGACTGGGACTTAGATGTGGGACACTGCTCATTGGTCACCCCAAGGCTGCTGAGACTGCTGTCTGCCATCTCACTCTGCAGCCCTGGGCACTTCTGCAGCTCTTCCCACGCTTTTGCTGCTATTCCAGCACTACAGATAGGAGACCCTCAAATCTTGCTCTGTTCTGGAATAATGAGATCAGAAAGAAAAGATCTTTTTCATCTTTTAACATTAAGAATAAAAACTAGTCAGAGCCCAACAGTTCAACAAATATTACTCATGTCGTTGGCAAGAAGAAAAGGATACTTTTGAATTAAAAAAATGGAAAAGATGAACACAAGAGGCATTGTTTGCATATCAGAAAAATTAATCTACATTGAAAAGTGTAAGAGCCTGCAATTCAGAAAGCGAAGAATTAGGGCAGCCCAGCTGAGAATAATTTTCTAGCCAGTTAATTTAATTGCATAAATCATTCCTTTGTTAGCAATAAAAAGATATAATTAAAATGAGATTGCCTCTAGTTTCTATTCTCTAGAAACTAAAGGAATTGATTTTGGGCAAAGCATTCTTCCAAATACCAGATCGGCAAATTACATTTACCTTTTTAGAAAAGCTAAATTATTTTGCCGTAATATCATGGCGAGTTTAATTAATTATAGATCTGCCGTATGATCTTAAAGAAATAATTTATTCAGTGTCCTTAGTACAGAAGTTTGCAATCATGTGTGTCCCTTTGGTAGATGGTGTGCAGATTTTTACCAACAGGTCAGAAGTTTAACAGGCAGCTGTCAGGAGGAATTTGAGGCAGTGTAAGGGTTGTTGGGGGTTTGTGCTAGCTATCCTTGTTTAAATAAAAACCACCTCCACTTAGTATGGCATAATTTAACTGAACTCATTTGGATTGGCTTTATTCTAAAATTGCTACTGGTGATTATTTGCTGTCTCTCAACATTTGGGATTTAAAGAGTCTATAATTGTCTATTAAATAGGGAAAATCAGATCAAAGAGGAGTGCAGAAGTCTCCCTCTCTGAAGCACAGTTTGTGACTCCGTTGCATGTCAGAGAGAACTTCCAGCTGTGACAAAGAAGAGGCTCCTTTTTATGGTAACAATTTAAAATTTTTAAAATGTGTTAAACTATACTTGGCTTGCTCCAGATTTAAAAGTCTATTGGCGTGACGTGGCAGCAGGGTTTTGTAGGGTAGTGAGAGGGGTCTTCCATCCTTCAGAGGAAACCCAGTCCCCATGCTGTCTCAGAGGTGAGCCTCCTCTCATTCTATAGACCTGATTATGAAATGCCCAGATTTGTTTGGTACAAGATAATGTTTGGCTGGTTGTGAGAGGTTTACATTTACTGATACCTTAGAACAAGAAGCAGTGCCACCATAACTCTGTCCTTCCTGTGGCTCACAAGAAGGTATCCAGGAGATAAAATCACCCAGGATCAGAATTTAGAGCTCCCTCACGATTTCTGCTGCTCAACAAGGGTCTGGCCTGAAGGAGTTGGGCAAGGAGGACAGACACTTCTTAATCCAAGTTCACTCATCAGGAAACAGACCTGAGCTTCCCCTACTTCAGGAGTCTGGATGATTCTGGTCTCAGCTGGGCAGTAGCTGCATGGAAATCGCATAGATCCTGTGAGAGCAGGACCATCTGTCAGGTGCCAAACACTGCGCATGCAGACCTTTCACCTGAAGCCACAATGTTCACATTCACTTGCTTTACCTGGGTGTGGCCTGCCTCTGAAAGCCTGGTCCCTCCTTATCCCTCTTGGTGTGCCCAAAGCTGGGGAGGCCTCCTTCCCTATTCCTGGTCCTGTGCCACCAACAGCAGAGGCTTGAGCCTGCAGTCAGTGCAGCAGAACAACTGCAGACGCGGGCTGAGGTCAATCAGCAAGTATACTGATTACTTGGGAAATTAATGTGAATTAATGAAAATGAATGTGGTTTCAGTTGGGATTTTTAAGCACGGTAAATAATATTAAATAATATTACATTGTTAGGATTAGAAACAGTTGAAAAGTTAGTAATTTTAACCTTACCCCTAGATTCTGAACAATCTCTGCTAATTTATCTAATCTTTGGCTATTTAGGTTGTTTCTGTGCATCATTTTCTTACATAATTTGCATTGGTCACATGGGAAACGCTATTTGCTCCACAGGCAATGTGGCTTTGCGCACACTGTCTTTTTATGGAGCTTGCTCATGGTGACACCATGAACATAATGAACTGGGGAAGTTGAGGGTTGTTGCCCCACGATCTTCAAACCTGCCGCGGGTCCAGAAGTCCCAGGTGTGGGTATCAGTGCTGGCAGGTGCAAAAGAGTGCTCAGGGCATCCCAGCACTTCCTGGGTGCCAGGGCTGCTCTTGGGACTTTGTGACCTTTGCTGTCATGTGGGGGAGGGAGATCCATTCACCTAGATTTCCAGGATCTCCAGCTGGACACAGTGGCCACGTCTTGAGCCAGAGTGTTCAAGACAGGTTATCTACAGTGTCTAAGAGGGTCTCTGTCTTTCCTACCTCAGAGTTTAGATCCCAGGCAGCTACAGTCTAGAGCAGGTGGCAGTGAGCTGATCTTTAATTATTTGGCATCAATAACATATAAAGCTTTCATTCATAGTGTTTGAAATTAGTTTCAAAATGCCCATTGGGACTGGGGATGTGGCTCAAGCGGTAGCGCGCTCGCCTGGCATGCGTGCGGCCCGGGTTCGATCCTCAGCACCACATACCAACAAAGATGTTGTGTCTGCCGAGAACTAAAATAAATAAATAAATAAATTTAAAAAAAAAATGCCCATTGGCCCAGAGAATGTTAGGACCCTAAGGCTCCGTCCTGAGTACTGGTGAGGTTAATAGTGTGCTTCAAGCTGTCTGTATCCTGGAGATGGGGGTTTCACCCACAATCTTGTGTCCGTGTCTCCTTTCTGCCCTGTTCCCTAGTGTGGCCACCGCCCCCTCCCCTGTGCCCCCACACTGCCCTGTCCCGTCTCTTCATGCTCCAGTCACCACTCCCTTGCTGTGTACACAAACCCACCACATCTGGGAACTCCTTGGGCCCAGGAATGAAAGCTCATCACAATTTCCCCATCAGCAGGTGCTTGTCACACGCACTCTGTTACCTGGTTGTCACCAGCATGGGGCTCACACACTCAGTGTGTCATGGAGTACCCCATTCCAAACAGCTACAGCTTAGCCCTTCTCTGGGCTGTGTAGGAGGACCAGATTTCATGACTCGATTCCCCTTGTCTACAAGTCCAGCCCAGACCTTTCTTGTGAGCTCCAGACCCAGGTACACGGTGCCTCTGGGCCTCCTGCTGGGGTGCACCATGAACATCTCAAATCCAACATGCCAGAGACAACTTCTCAGAGGAAGGGCTGCCATCAGTGGCCCTCCCAGCAGACGAGAGCCTTTCCTCATTTCTTCCCCATCCCCACACGGTTCAATCAGCCAGCCTACCAATAGACTTTTTTAGGTATCTCTGGAACCCATCTTTTTTCTTCCCCTTTTACCCACCATGTAGGCTGTGCCTCTGATCCAGATCCAGCCAAGCCACAGCATTTACTGTTTTTACAAAGTTTTACTCATTGACTTTAAAGACTTCTGTTTTTCCACTGGGGAAATACGGGATACAGGCCAAACTCCTCACCTTAGATCCCGAGGCTCTGGGTTTCTCTCTCAGGACATTCTTGCCTCCAGCTTTGTGCTTGCTACAGCTTCTACACCTGCAGACTCACCACAAATGTCCCATCTGCAAAAATAAGCCCTGACCACACTGGTAGAAAGAGCCCCACTCCCAACCACTCAGTTGCTATCTTTTACCTGAAAACAAGTTTACAATACATGAGGTTATCTTACTAGCACTCGTCTGTTTGCTGTCCATCTTCCTCCATCAGAAATTAAGCTCCTTCTTACTGCTGGCTGCACTCAAACCCACACTCAGATGCAGGCGGGAACACTCCCTGATGTGCAGTGGCCTGTCTGCATGCTTGTGGAACCTCTGGGTGACGCGCTGACATGCAGAGGCCTATCCAGGGGCTCTTTGGTCTCCTGAAGCCTCTCTTAGACACTGATTATTTTCATGAATACATCAGGTTCCTTCTCCATCCCTCAGCACCTTTAGCACACATTGTTTTACCCCCGCCACACATACACACACACACATGCACACACACAAACACACATTCTCTCTCCTCTGAAGCTTCTTTGAAGCTTAGGAGGTCTTTCCTAACCAGGACCCCCTATGGAGTCCTCACATATTTTCTTCTACTATCAAAACATTCCACACTACTGGAATTGCCAAAAGATACAGAGTCCATGCTTCTTTTGTTGGTAGTCCTATTTCCAGGGCCAGGTTATGCCTGACACTAGTAGGTGTTCAGCAATGATCTGTGGGAGAATGAATGAAAGAAGGAAGGAGGGAATAAGGAACCCACGCTCTGTGCGGGGAGAACCTACCTCAGACCAGATCCAAGGGCACTTCCTTCTGAGAGGATGGAGGAGCACCCTCGGGCCCCAGCACATGGACAGTCTGAGATGCTGGTTGCATGGGCACTGTGCACTCGAGAGCTGAGCTTGGCACCACGCAGACGAGTGGGAAAGCTGTTCCTGGGTGGGAAGTGATTAGTACGCATTTGGCAGAATGTCCTGGAAGCAGCAGCAGCCTGGGTGGTACTCTTGGAAGACACTCAGCACTCAGCCAAGGACAGACAATGAGCAGTAGCAGAGTCAAAGATGCACCTGCACCTGGTGGCAGCGACCTTGGTGCAGGGAAGCCCCCCCCCCCCCGAGAGACCACTGTGGAGCAGGGAGGTGTGCAGCATGTGTGGTGGAGTCTCCAGAATTAGGTCCAGAGAGAAGAGAAACCTGGCTCTCCTCACATCAGAGGTTCATGTTTCTCCAAGCCTTACCAACTAAAGGCGTTTTTTTTTTTTTTCTTCCTAATTTCTTAATGAGGAAGGAATTGAAGATGAGTGTCCAAATTCTTTTTTATGTTTGCTCTATTTGATATATAGAGAGTTCTTCCTGAGTTAGTTATGTTCCTTAAAGTGAATATTGTAATTTGCAGTTCATATTTTTATATATTCATAAAGTCCTG
The DNA here is from genome assembly GCF_045843805.1 of Urocitellus parryii. Taxonomy (NCBI): domain Eukaryota; kingdom Metazoa; phylum Chordata; class Mammalia; order Rodentia; family Sciuridae; genus Urocitellus; species Urocitellus parryii. The sequence goes on along the minus strand of NC_135539.1, from coordinate 146,109,996 downwards.
ATTTTAAAAAAGTTTCAACATCATTGTACAATGGATTGGGTAGCTGCTAACAGTTAAAATGTTGACTTTCAAATTAGCAAATTAAACAATTTGTGGTTTTGCTTAAACAAGCTTATTTGTCTCTTGGTATGCTACATAAAGTTCCATGGAATCACTTGAAAGAGGATGAAATTCATTAAATGACTTTCCCAACCAAAGCATTTCAGGGGTTCTGATGGAGATGACCCAGCTGGAACACAGGAGGACCGGCTCTGCCTCTGCTGTGTGGTCCAGGGACCTGGGCAGCACATCTCCCCACCAGGCACCTTCCCAGGCCCACTGTAAGTCCTACAGTATTGCACAAGGAGGTAGAGTCCTCATGAAGCTGCACAACTTGTGCGAGTAGCTAAATACAGGACACTGGTTAAACAGATTCCTGAACAAATGGTGAATACTTTTTTAGTATGAGTAGGCCCCTACTTTTATTTGTTTTCTTACAAAATTCAAATTTAACTGGACATGCTTTACTTCTTATTTGCTAAATCTAGGAACCCTAATTAAAATTAATTCATCATTAAGAGAAAAATACCATTTCTCCCTGTCATCTCTGCCCATAGTTGTGAAACCACAGAAATCTGGAGAAACAAATTCATGCTCACTCTCAGAATTGCCTGTGGCTTTCCCCAAAACACAAATGTTGGGTTGCTGAGGCCTGAGAAAGGAAAGTCCTGGGAGCCATGCTGGGAGGAAGCAGCTTGAAGCTGGCGACGTCTTTCCTCGCCTGGCCTTTCTCCACGCTCTTCTCCCTGGGAATGGCAGCTCAGGGTGGTTGCTGTGTTCATCTTTGATGGGGCCAGGTGCTGGGGAGACCATGAACTCAGTTCTCAGGAGTGCAGGCTAACATCTCCTGGTCAAGGGGCCACAAACTACATTGAATACCACAACACACTGGGGACCAAGGGACCCTCTCTTCAGTCATAAACAACCAGCTGATTGACGGGACCTAGGAGTTTGCATATCTAGGCCCTCCTTTTAATTAAGCACCTCATTAGAAAGCACATAATGTAGACCACGGTCACTAGAACTGTGACAGCTATATGGCGATTTTATAGCCCAAATTTAATCAGCAGGTGATTATTAATTCTGCTCTAAAAATCCCCCCTATCAAGACAGTTGCCTGGGTTCTCTCTGCCTGAAAAAGAAGGGAGAGACTTCTGGGGTTGCTGAGAAAATAGATGGCCAACCTCTTACTGTTGCTCCGAATTTTCTGTCAGTATCGACTTCAGCTTCGAGAAAACTCCCCTGTGGCACCTGGGTGCACGTGACCATAGAGCACTTTGGAACCATGAGGAGAAGCCTCCTTTGAATCACCCAGCTCTGAGCTTGCACGGATGGGGTCTACCCTGCCACAGCTCCCCTCTGGGGTGCTCCTTCTGCCTCCTCCTGGCGTGTCCCCGGACACGCCCAGCCTCTCGGTTCTCTCAGATCCTCCCTGGGTCTGAGGCTTGTCGTCATTATTTTACCTTCTGGTTTCATTAGCCCCATGCCATTCCCCAAGTTAGTTCTGCCTGGACAGTCCTCACCTGTCCTGGCTGAGCTGGACCCTTCTCGTGTGCAGCGCCTGAGAGCCCTTTCAGGGGCCTCTGGCTTCCACCCAGAAAGTGCTTGGAGGTCTTCCTCTGTGGCTCAAGAGGCTTTGATAGGTCTGTACCACAAATGCACGTCTGGCAGATACAGATTTTAAAATATTCAATTTTATACATTTATAAAAAATAATCTTTTATAGAAAAGGTGAAAGATGGAAAAATATAACTAAAGATTACCAATAATTTAACCAAGTACCATGTGGATATTTTGACACACTGACTTCCAAACCTTTCTCCTGTACAGGCTAAGAGCTGACTGTAACAACTGCCCTGGCCTGCCTATACTCTGTCCATCTGCCATGTGTCCATCACCTGCGTGGGCCTCGTAGCACATGGTGCCAGCCAGGGTGCGATGTGAGCCTGCAGTCCTTCTCCCTTTCCCACACACCACAGGGACAGTGCTGCTAGCTGAAGAAAGGTCTGAGACCTGCAGTAGCCACCTTGTCCATCTAGCTCTCCGACCACCTTTGGCTAATCAAAGCTTCCCTTGAAAGCCCTGCCCAGCCTCAGCCCTCTGCTGTACATCACCAGCTACACGAATTGTTCCTTAAACCACAAGTTTTGGGGGTAATTTGTTAAACCCAACCAGCTTACTCCTGTGTAGAGACGGTAAATAGGAGGACCTCAGTTACAAATTTGCATCCTATTTTCCCTTAACCCATGCAGTTCTACAAACATTGCAACAAAATTGACTCAGGTGCCTTAAAATAGGTTTGAAATTATAATCTAGAGCTGATATATTATTATCTTAATCAGTATTAATATTATAATTGTCATAATATTATTATATGATTATATTATATATTATGTTTACATTTTTTTTTGGTACCGGAGAGGGAACTCAGGGGCACTCAACCACTGAACCATGTCCCCAGCCCTATTTTGTATTATTTAGAGACAGGGTCTCACTGAATTGCTCAGACTCACCCTTGCTGAGGGTGCCTTTGAACTCCCAATTTTCCTGCCTTACGATTTTTGTAGGTGTTTCACATCTGGGACAATGGGACAAGATGGGTTAATGTTTTAACCAGAGCCCTATTATTTAAACATTGTTGCCAAGCACGTTTCTCACTCTCGGAGGTAGGAGGTATACTATTAATGTAACTTAAAACTTTGCCATTTTCCTATATGTGGCTTTTAATTTTTTACACTTATGTAGGGCAGTACAATGGGCACCTCCAAACTAGAGACAGAGTATGGGGCCAACATCCTCATGCATGTTTCAAAGGCCTGATGCACTGACAGGCTTCTTCCAAGAAGATAACATGTATGACCCAGAGTGGCTCCTGACCATGATCTCACCTCAGCCAGCTTTAGGTAAATGGAAAACTTGGTGGTCAGGAAACGCCTCTCATTCTGCTTTTTATTTTCTATGAGTGAAGATGTACAGATTCTTCTGTTTAGTTTGCTATTTGTATTTACTCTTCTGTCCACAGTCTCTGCATAGTCCATTTCCTTTTTCTTACTTAGTGGTTGTGCCATGGCATGTTCTACATCAAAAGCAACCTATAATGGCTGATGTCTGTTCAATGTCACCTAGCAGGTGGACACCTCACATGAAGTATCTCGTCTAAATTCTCACAGTACCCTCTCTAAGTAGATTCCATGTTCCCCTTTTCCCAGACGGGAAAACTGAGGCTTGGAGAATTTTGGTGTTTTGCTCCAATCTACACGAGGCAGCTTCTTCCTCTGATACCACATCTCAGCTTTGTTCATCACTATTTAACCTGCACACATTAGTGAGAGCTTCTCTCTTCACGAGTTCATCACTTTTCCTGTTAGGGTATTATAGAGCAGGCCCAAAATGGCTGTAGTCAGGCTCCCTCGCCAAGTCTTCCAGTAGGCTATTTGTAGTATGTAGCCAAGGTCAAGAACATCCTGATTCAGCCTGTGTACCCAAGGTCATACAGATTTTCCTGTGATCATGTGCCCACTGATGTAACCTGTTGGCAGTGAACCTTCTTTGGCCTGCATATAAGAAAGACCTGTGGAATACTTCAGAGAGCAAGGGGCTGACTTGGAGTTGAACCTGGAGCTGGGGCTGGGGGCTGGACCACCTCCGAATAAAGCATGTATACGATTGTAGCTGCCCCTTGCATCTTCTCCTACCTGCTGGAATCCAAAATCTGTTCCCCAGGGTCTGAGCCTCGGAAAGACAGCTACAAAACTCTTAGGGTGGAGTCTCGTGGTTAATCTCCTGCACCTCACGTGACTTCAGTACAATGCACGGTCTGCAGATGGTTTCCAGCTGAATGCTTTGCTCTCACATTGGCCCCAGACCTTGGTGATGAAAGTCTGTCTAGTGGACTGTTACACATAGCAGGCTTCTCTCTCCACCTAGTAGATGTTTTAAAATAAGCAGGCTAAGTACGTCAGATCACTTTACTTTGCCAGTTCACTTTTCCCAGTATATTCAGGAAGCAACTGATGCCAGGTCAGTGGCATCAATCCTGATTAAAAACAAAATCATGAGGTTCTAGCCCCTCCAGAGATGGACAGCCGAGGTAGCAACCATTCACAGGACTGTCCAATCCTGTTCCATGCAACTGGTATTTGGCCAAAACTATATTGGTGGTCACATCTCTCATCCCTAAAAATCAGGGGTGCTTGGTTCAAGTATTCCTTCAAAAGTAGTTCTGGGAAAAAAAATGTATAGTTACTGAAGACAAAACGATTTTTATGGCTTTCCTTATGTATTTATCACTTTGAAAATAAGGTCCAAGCTGTGTTTGAGAGAATATCATGTTAACGTGATGATACACTGGACTACCTGTGAAATGTTGCATTATTTTCTGCCTCTGGACGAGTTGGTCTGGTTTTCAAATGTAAGTTTTCTGAATACTGGAGTGCACCAGGAGACAGGCAGAGTCCTTGACCTGACAGGAAGGTTCTGCTGGGATTCACAGGAGGAGTCCTCTGTTGCATGTGCCCTGGTCTTCCCAAGAACAGGCAGAGCCCCATCTGTGTGCCTTCTCTGTGCAGCAGTTATTGGGGAACCAAGCAGTCTTATTTGAGCTCACAAAAATTGATGTGTGCATACTTTCCAGAGCAAATCAAAATTAAACAGGCAGGACCTCTCCTTCCTGGTAGAACCCCTGGTTACCTTGGGGACAGACTGACAGAACTGCTAGCCTCAGCCTGGGGACGCATTGAAATGGCCTGTAAATGCTGAGCCTGCCTGTATGGCAGTGGGCAGCACCTGGCACTGGCATTTTAAGACCCTCAGGAGAGAGTCACCAGTGTTTTAAAAGCTGAGCAACAACTTGCTAGGCTCCAAATTAGGTCAGTGAGCACAGAAGGTAGGCACTGTCTGTAAGATCAACTTCTCATTATATCTAATAACAGAATCACAAAGAAGGTGGTCAGGAGGTAGGCATGCTGACACTAGAGGAATACACGTCTCCGACTCACATACACAGGATTTTTCAAATGGAAAAAGACCACCTGGCTCCAGAATTCTCAAGTCTGTTTAATGATAACCCCAATAATTTTTCCTTTATATTATTCATAGGGATTATCAACCAGTAGATAGAAATCCTCTCACAAAAACATTGTCTCTTGAATGAATATATTATCAGTTTACATATGCAAATGGAGCAGAGGCAGAGCTTAAAAATATTGAAGTACACATGAATGTATTACACTAAAAATCTGATGTTTCAGAATGATGGGAATAGGTCATGCGGATGACAGAGTCCATGACCTATTTTGAGAAGACAAAAACTAGGTTGCTGTTTTATACCTTATGTGAAAATAAATGCTGAAAGGACTAAGCATAAATGCTAAGATTTAAAAATATTACATAAGGTCTTGTGTTTTTCTTTTCACTATTTCTGCACATTTCCTCATAAATGTATTTCTGGATACTTTGTCCTTCTGCTGATGTGCATGAATGGGATAACCTTTTTTGTTGTGGCTTTTACCTGGTTCTCTAGTATGAGAAGTGGAAAGTCCAGTGTTCCATTTGCAGAATGTAGTATTTAGTCTTAATTGGAAAGTCTAAGACCCAATTGTAGCCATCTTAACTATGTCCTTCCCTCCGCCACCCCAGTTTTAAAATTAGCCTATTGTGTAGATTGTGACTCTGAGCTCCTCCTATCAGAGCAGGGGGCAGTGCTGTAATGTTAGGGATAGAACCAGGTGGACTGCCCACCCAGGTGTGCTTGATGGCCAGACTTTGTTGGGTAGCACACCCTTCTGCAGAAAGGTTATCTTGCCAAGCTGCTCACAAGCATGTGTTTGATTTCTTGGCGGCACCTCAGTATTTCTAACACAAGCACCAAAAAAAAGCTGTTTAGTCCTGTGTCTAGCCACCACTGCAGCCTCTGAATAGTCCTCGCAGCAGCATGGAGTTTGGTTGACTCTAGAATTGTCTGTATATGCATGTTTGCAAGCACACATCCCTCTCTGTTTATGTCATCAGCAGACATTCCGTTCAGTGATGAGCAGGCATCTCTCTGTTTCACTTTCATGGAAATACATCCACTATTTCTCTATAATTTTGATTGTCAGTGATTTCCAACTTCATGATCTTTATTCTGTTTTTTTTTACATTTTCATTATATTACTATTTTCCTTAAAATTTTAATCATTGTTTATTAAATATATTTAGAATTATTGTTCAAATTTTTCCTTTTAAATAACATTAACAAATTAAAGGTAAAAACCCACCAAACAACAACTTTGTTTGTTTGTTTGTTTGTTTTAGAATTTAGTAGAAGTAAGGCACTATTGTTTATTTATTTCTGATCCTATCTAAACTTCTTGGAATAGATTCAACCTGGTCATGAATAATCTTTATGCATCACATTTTGCTAATGTCCACCTGGACTTGGGATTGACATTTTTAGTGATGTGGGTCTCATTTCTGCTTCCTGCTTGCCTTCACCTTTCTCTTGCTGCTGTGTGAAGACCTCCTTTCTTGGGCTGGGGATAGAGCTCAGTTGGTAGAGTGCTTGCCTCGCATGCACAAGGCTCTGGATTCCATCTCTAGCACCACCAAAAAAAAAAAAAAAAATTAAAAAAGACATTCTCTCTTGTCTGTAGTGGCTTTTGATGGCTTGGGCTTTCTTGGAGATGGCCAATTCCATCTGTGTTCAACGAATTGTTGTACCATTTATTTTATACATTTTAATTTTACATATTTTAATTCTTTTGGTTGTAAGTATACTTGTGATTATAACCTTTGGGTATTTTTGTTCCCTTGTTTTTGTCTTTTTTTTTTTTTTTTTAGAGAGAGAGGGAGAGGAGAGAGAGGGAGAGAGAATTTTTTTTAATATTTAGTTTTCAGTTTTCCGTGAACACAACATCTTGATTTTGTTTTTATGTGGTGCTGAGGATGGAACCCAGCGCCCCACGCATGCCAGGCGAGTGCTACCATTGAGCCACATTCCCCAGCCCTTGTTTTTGTCTTTCATTTCCTCTTTGACGTCAGTATTTACATTTTCCGAGTTGTCCACCTTTGCTGTTGCCTCTTCTTGTTGCTTTCTGGCTTTGCTTTAAGACAGTTCTAGAATTCACTTCCTTTGTGACCCACTGCAGGCATCAGGCACCATCTCCACGTATCCGTGCAAGCACGTGGATGATGGGTGTCAATAGAACCCAGGACCTTGTGTGCTGAGCATCTTCCCCCCTGTGCTTGGGCATCGTGGGGAACCCTGGTTCTCAGTGGTGGTGAAAGCAAGCATTTTTAGCCAACTCCGTATATAAAATCAACCATCCCCCTGTTAAGTGCACAGACGAGTTCTGAGGAACATGGGGATGCCGACAAAGCCACTGCCACCCTCAGGATGCAGAGCCCGCCCATCCTGCCCGGAAACAACCAGTCTTCTGTGCCTGCATCTTTTCTTCACCTTGGTTTCCAGGCAGTCCCGGATCTCCACAGATGGCCACACTTGATGGTATACTTCCTGTAAGTAGAATCATACAGTACATCTGTTTTCTCTGTGGACTCTCGCTCAGCATGATGCTCTGAGTTGCCTCTTTCTGCATGAGACGGTGGTTGGTTTCTCAGTGCTATGACATTCTGCTATGTGGATGGACCACAGGCTTTTCAACAGACATTTGGGTAGTTTGTAGGTTTTGCTGTAAGAAATGTTTTATGAACTTTTGTAAGTCTTGATGTGGACATACATGTTTTCATTCCTACTGAGTAACTAATTGGGAGTGGAAAAACAGTTATGTGGTAGTTCTATTAAATTCATCTTTGTAGACAGCACAAAGCTGGTTTTGGCTTTGGAGCCAAAGTGTGAGTTTTCTCTATGACAGTAGTGTCATCCATATACATTTGTGGGACCAACTGTTTTGTAAAGTCTCATCTATGTGTTTTTGAATGCTTTCTATTTTTCTACTTAAAATGTTTCCTTCAATAATTTTCTCTTTAGTAGAGATTTTCCAAAATATGAATTCAGTGTAGAATAATAATCCTATTGAGAAGTTCTATATAAAGTGGTTTTCATAATCAAATTTATTTCATAATCAAGCAAATTCATGTTTACATTTTAAGGTTCTGAAAAATCCTCTTAATCTCCCCTGGGGTCCCCCTTTCTTTCAGAGCAAGTCCCAATCCTGCACACCAGCCTCATAGCCCCTCTCTGATGGACTCTGTGGATGTACCCCCTTTCCTCTTGCCTAGGGCTTCTCTGAGACCTTCCTTCTGCCCAGAGCTCTTGCCTCCAACTCTGAACATGAATGACCTCTCATTATTCTTCTAGTCCACAAGTAAAGCTTTCTTTGACCGTGGAAGCCTCAAGGCTGTAGATCAGGTCTGCGTCACGTACCTTTTCAGAGTGTTTTGTGCCTTTCCTCAACATCACTTGTCACTGGTCGTAATGACAATTGTTCATGTGGGGATTTGATTAATGGCTGTCTTCTTGACTGTACTGCAACTTCTGTCAAAGCAGGAAGCTGCTGGTCTTGTTCACTAACAGAGCCATGTACCTGCGATTCTAGACAAATGGTGGGCACTCTGTAAGCATGCATTGAATGAATCAGGAAACTGAGTCACTTTGTTTAACCCACATCCCTGAGCCTGCTTGACACGTCTCTTGCAGCATTAGCACCCAGTCAACACTACTCTCAAGAGTGCAGCACTCTGTGTACTGCAAGTAATGACTTTATTTGTTCATTTAGTGAATAAATATGGGGTGCTACTGTTGTAGGCACTATCATAAGCACTGAGAATCCAGCAGAGTTTCTCTGCCCAGATGGTTTTCCTGTAAGTGGGGTCAGCCAGCCAGTAAGTATCTGAAAGCAAATTGCATGTCTGGTAGTAATGGGGTCACACTTAAACTTGGAAGATGCCTCCTGGAAGATGACTTTATAGGAAGGCCCCAAGACCAGTTGACTCTGCTTGTGTTCTTTTTTTTCTAATCAGTTATACATGGCAGCAGAATGCTCTTTGATTCATTGTACACAAATGGAGCATAATTTGTCACTTCTCTCACTATATACAAAGTAGAGTCACACCATTCATGCAATCATACATGTACCGAGGGTAATGATGTCCATTTCTTTCTACCATCTTTCCCACCCCCATTCCCCCTTCCCATCCTCCCTTCCCTTTGCCCAATCCAAAATTTCTCCACTCATCCCATGCCCCCCATTATGGATTATCATTCACTTATCAGAGAAAACGTTTGGCCTTTGGTTTTTTGGGATGGGTTTACTTCAATTAGCATGATATTCTCCCTCCATTTACCTGCAAATACCATAATTTAATTCCCTTTTAATGCTGAGTAATATTCCATTATGTATATATACCACAGTTTCTTTATCCATTCATCCACTGAAGGGCATCTAGGTTGGTTCCACAGTTTAGCTATTGTGAATTATTGATAGCATCACTGTTGTATGCTATTTTTAAATTCTCTGGGTATAGGCTGAGGAGTAGGATAGCTGGGTCAAGTGATGGTTCCATTTCAAGTTTTCTAAGGAATCTGCATACTGTTTTCCAGATTAGTTGCACCAATTTGCAGTCCCACCAGCAATGTATGAGTGTACCTTTCCCCCTACATCCTCACCAACACTTATGGTTGCTTGTATTCTTGATAACTGCTGTTCTGACGGGAGTGAGATGAAATCTTAGAGTAGTTTTGATTTGCATTTCTCTAATTGCTAGAGATGTTGAACATTTTATATATATATGTTGACTCATTGTGTATCATCTTCTGAGAAGTGTCTATTCAGTTCCTTGGCCCATTTATTGATTGGATTGTTTATTTGTTTTGGTATTAAGCTATTTTTATATATCTTGGAGATTAATTCTCTATCTGATGTATTTGTGGTAAGAATTGCTCCCACTCTGTAGGCTCTCTCTTCACTTCATTGTTTCTTTTGCTGAGAAAAAGCTTCTTAGTTTGAATTTGTGCCATTTATTGATTCTTGATTTCATTTCTTGCTCTTTAGGAGTCTTGCTGAGGAAGTCCGGGCCTAATCCGACATGATGAGGATTTGAGGGACAGCATTCCCAGTAGAGAAAACAGTGGGCGAAATTCCCGGAGTGGGAATTTGTTTGCCAGGAGCTGAGGCTGAGGCCAGGAGGAGGGGGCCAGGTGATGCAGGGTTCCTGGGGCTTGGTTTGTCTCGGGGGGAGAAGTCCAGGCAAGGAGCTGAGCAGGGGCAGGGTGTGGCATGCTTGAGAAAGGTCCTGAGTCCTGTGTGGAGAATGTAGGAGGAAGGAGACGTACTGGGAGTTCCAGTAGTGACCCAGGGGAAAGGTGCAGGGGTAATTAATATTATTAATTATTATTATTGTATGAGAAAAATTTCTTTCCTTTTTTCAAAATGATTTCAACCCTCACTTAAGTCAGCATTAAGTTCACAGCATTTTTATCTTTACTATTTTATGTGCATTCATTTCTTAATAGTTCATGAATGATATAAATGTTCTTGTGATTGGTACATAAATGACATCTCGATCATGAAGGGACTTGCTGATGGATTGGTCGTGGACGACGGGTGATGCTGGAAGCCTGCATCTGGCTGGATTGTCTCCAATCTGAGATGCTTTCTAAAGATGCAGATGGAGAGGTGGGCCAGGAGATGGAATCTATAAAGCCAAAGCAAAGGAGGAGGTCTGGGCTGGAAGACAGTGAGTCCGGGGAAGTGTCATGGTGTGGATGTGAGGTATCCTCCAAAAGCTCACGTGTGAGACAATGCAAGAAGGTTCAGAGGAAAAATCATTCAGTTGTGAGAGTCTTAACCCAATCAGTGAATTAATCCCTGGTAGGGATTAACTGAGTGGTAACTGAAGTGGTGGGTTGTGGCTGGAGGAGGTGGGAATTGGGGCCTGGCTTTGGGTACATATTTATATTTGATGGATGGAGACCTCTCTCTCTGTGCTTTCTGATCATGATCTGCCATACTCTTCCACCATGATGTTCTGTCACCTCAAGCCCCAAGGAACGGAGCCAGCCTCCTATGGACTAAGACCTCTGAAACCTGGCACCCCTGGAGTACATTTTAGATCAAGAAATAATTTTTCCTCCTGTACAGTTTTTTCTGTTCAGATCTTTTAGTTGCAGCAGTTGAAAAGCTGACTAAAACAGGATATTATAAAAGAAATGGGAGTAGATCAAGAAGAAAAGGCTTTTGAAGCCCGAGGGTCCAGCACTTGGACACTACCATGCCCAGCAGCACAGCAAGCTGCGATCTTCCCAGGACACCCCAGCTTGTGGGCTTCTATTATTAATTATTATTATTGTATGAGAAAAATTTCTCTCCTTCTTTTTTCAAAATGATTTCAACTCTCACTTAAATCAGCGTTAAGTTCACAGCATTTTCATCTTTACTATTTTATGTGCATTCATTTCTTAATAGTTCATGATTGATATAAATGTTCTTGTGATTGGTACATAAATGACATCTTGATCATGTTCACCATGTTGTGTGGAGCCAGAATCCATGTGTGTTGCAGAGCAGCATTTCTGCCAATGTCTCCAGGGTTAAAAACCCAGCAACTTTGCTGGTGTCAAGCTCTAAGGAGAACAGAAGGTAATGTTTGGACAAATGACTCTACTCTTGTCCCTCTTCTGTTTTTGAGGCAGCATCTTTTTTCCTTTTTAAAAGAAAGCCCAGCATGGTCCGTCTGGGTAGGAAGTGCTGTCTGCCATGATTCAGGAATGAAGACCGTCTGAGCCATCCGAGAGGACCCCCTGCTCAGCTAACTTACTCCTTTATCGGTGGCACAGACTCCAGGGCGACTCTGCTCGCCTCAACAGTGCTGCTGGGCTTCACCACCGACTCCACCCTGGCTCCCCTCTGTGTGCGAGCAGTTAGGGACGTTGGTATGATTCTTACTCTTATCACTCAGACTTCATAACTCTTCAAGAGTTTTGTCACGCTGGATATTCATATGACATCCAGTGAATGATTGACCCTCTGTGGGACCCTATGGTAATTCACATTTGCTTATCAGTAGCACAGAGAGGGCAACCGACAGATTTATGGCTTCCAATAAATATTGTTACCAAAAGTACAGTTTCTCTTCTCTGTGTGCTAATTTCTAATAACTCTTGTGCATGAGAGCAATTACTGACAAGAGTCAGCCCCTGTTAATAGAGTTTATCACACTTCATCATATATCCTTTGTCGTTGGAAGAATTTTGACAAGCCCAGGGTTAATTAAAACCAAGAAGACAATAAAATACACCTAATCAAACATAACAGGTACAGAAATCAATTAGCAGATTTAGAGCACTTTGGAGGTTTCCATAATGTATGAAATTCAAAGAAACTGTCGCTTCCATTTCCTCGACAGTGTAATTAAATTTCTAATTGAAACTATTTTTCAGTAGGTAATGTACAATGCACCCAAGTTTGATTTGCATTAGCATAGGGTCTACAGAGGTTGAAAGAGCTTAGAAAATTTAAAAGATTATTGAGTCATTTTCATTATTGTTATTTTGTACCATTGAGAGTTGGGAAAAGTTACCAGGGAAGTGGGGAAAGATGCCCAGGATCACAGAGAGGGCAAGGTCTCTGTGCACACTTGTGGCTCTGGTGTGGCCTGACCCAGGTCACACATCCAAACCTCTGATAGCTGATTCCTGACAGATCAAGTCTAGCCTCTCCTGACATTACAACTGATGTAGGTTCATACTTCTCCTTCTTATTTCACTGAATCTTGGTCTCCTACTTCCATAACTTTCTGCAAGGTTGTTTCAGAATCACTCTGGGGTAAATGTTAATAATTCTGCTTTTCTTAATACTATGGTGTGTTTTAGAATTTTCTCAACAACACAGAATATTTTCAGCTGTTTGAGAAAAAGGATGCTGTCTGGTGTGTTTTGGTTTTGTCCTCCATAAAATCTAGCTCAGTACAAACTAGGCTGGTATCCAGTAAACTGCTGCTTTGGACAGGTCAGCTCTGTCCTTAAGATGACTGGACAAAGTTTTCCTGCTTAGAAAAGTGTCAGCCCTGTTTTACTGTTACAAACTACCTTTTATTTATGGAAATCTATGCTTAATTATAATTGGTGCCTAAGTCACTCCACACAACCAGGTATGAACTAGAGACATTTTAAAGTCTGTGGGACTCATTTCAGTTAGTTCTCTCTTATTAATTCAACTCTGGTCCAGGTCCTGAAGAGGCTCATGGAAGCACAGCTGGAATACATGCACATTGGGGTCAGCAGACTCCTGTCCCTCCCTCCCTGGGAGTGGAAGGGGGACCTACATGTCACCTGGGCTGTCACTGCTACCCAGTGGGGAGAAGGGACACACTGACCTAAGGAAGTCCAGAGAGGATGCAGGTGGGCAGCTCCCTGCTGGGCACCACCCCAGGGCCACAGGGCTGGAGCTGAGGGAGGGGCACAGCAGCAGCCACTGGAAAGCAGGACCTGGTTACTGGATTCCACTCACTACAGCCTGAGTGAACTGAAGAGGCCCTGAACACCGGGATCTGGCTTTGCAGACTCTAAGCCGAGAGCTCGGTCACTCCACGCCCTGTCTTCAACACCACAAACGTGTGGCATTTGAAGCCACCAAGTGTGATGACTTATGACACAACAAAAGAAAATGAATACACATCTTGCAACCTATTATTTAACGGCTCTGATACACTACTATGTATGAGTTCCATCATCCTGAGATCCTCTGATTTTTAATCTTGAGACTTGGATTACTTCCCATATAAAATCTCACATCAGGGGCTGGGGATGTGGCTCGAGCGGTAGCGCGCTCGCCTGGCATGCGTGTGGCCGGGGTTCGATCCTCAGCACCACATACAAACAAAGATGTTGTGTCTGCCGAAGACTAAAAAATAAATATTAAAAAAAAATCTCACATCAGGAAAAAGTACTTTTGGATTTGAAAGTACCAGAGGCATTTGCTTCCACCTTCCTGACCCTGAGTCGGTTATCATTTAACCTGCCTCTGAAACCCTCTGTCAGAATCACCAGCATGTTCTCCAAGACAGCTGCAGAAGATGTCCTGAGGGTGGGTGCCTTCTACGCTCTGTTCCAGGATGTGCTGGAATATTCTGTGTGCAGCCTCCTAGGCTCAATGCCCAGCATCTCGGGAGAGCCAGGTGGACTTGCCCTCTGAAAGCATGGCTGCTTTGTCAAGCAGTTGCCCTCCTGCAGAACACGTGAGCCTCTGAAGTACTCCGACAGTGCAGATGGGAGCACCAACCTGGAGGAGGGGAGAGGAAGAAGAGGAGTCCTGATCCCAGGAACCATCCTGGCCAGGTGGAAAAGCCCAGAACGTGGGTTCCAGACCAAGCCCTCCAAGAGGGCTCTCAGAGAGCTCCCAGAGCCTGGGTTTCTAGTCCGCAAGGCGGGGACATGTCTGGCCTTCCACCCACTGTCCTTGGGCACGGCCTCAACCCCCACATTCGTGTGATTTCTTGTTCCTCACTCCATACCCATCGGCACACCACAGGGAGTTTCCCTGAGAGATGGCTGGGGGTGGAGGTGGCCCCGGTGCCTTGGATCCGTGTGTGCCCAGAGCCACTGTGTTTTCTTGCAGTTCTTTCTCCTGTCTCCAGAGCACTGCAAGATGGGAAGGTGGTTTCCATGAAGGAGTTCCAGGAGCCACTCTGCAGAGTCCACCTGGCTCCGGTTTCAGGAAGTGGCATGGCAAAACCAGTGATGCTCCTTCACGGAGAGCCGCGGAAGCCCATGGAGGGTTAAGGCAAGGGTGCCGGAGAGAAAGGATCTGGAACACTGTGGGCTCTCGTCCTCCTGCTCTCCAACTGCATCGCTGCCTGAGGGCCCTCGGGGAACGGCTCCAGGGTGCTGGGATCCCCGAGGAAGACTGTCTCGCTAGGAGCCCACATTTCCTCACCTCCTACTCCTCTCCACTCAGACACTCCCAGGCAGGTGGGGCTGGTCTGCAGTGCCTCCCATCTGCAGTTTGCAAGCTGAATACCTTTATGACTTTTCTACTTCCCTTTTCTTTCAACATAGAGCTGGAAATAAATTTAAGACTTAGAGAAAGTAGTTGCGAGCAGGAAAGGGGAGATGGCGAAGGTCTATAAAGAGAAGCTCCCGCACACAAGAGGAGGTAGAAAGAGAGAAATCCAGGCTCAAAGAGAAGCGGAGCAGGCAGGCCAGCTTCTCAGGACCTTGTCTGCCAGGCTGTGCCTATGTCATCATCATAGCCCAGCAAAATCAGGGCACGTGGGACCCACAAGTGACCAGTCATGAAAGGACCCTGGACCAAGGGCCTCTGCCAGCGGAACCCAAGGTCTCCATGCTCCATACTAAGGTCCTGGGAGCATGAGCCCGAGCCACAGGCCAAGAGGGGCTGGCTGGAGGGGAGGGAGGTGCACTGCACGGCTTCCGGCCCCACACAGAGCTCTGCCCACAGGGCCTCTCTGGCTTCAGCCTGGCTTGGCTCCGTGGGAGCTGAGGACCTCTAATCTGAAGAGCTGCTCCCAGCGCTGTGCCCTGCCCTCTGCTCCCTTCCATCGGGACTGAAGGCTTCTCCACTGAAACCTCAGGGCCCTGTTTCTCACTGCTGAACCTGAGGTCAGGGCCTCCAGACCGACCGACCGTGGGAGATGACCCCCCAGATAATAACTGGATCCACCCTGGCCCCATTTCTCAGCAGTTGCCAGGGAGTGTCCCGAGAACCACCCTGGGATTCGAGAGGTGAGTGCCTGAGCCGTGTCCAGGGGCTGAGACTGAGCCGAGGAAAGGAGGCCGTCCACAGGGTGACAGGACCAGGGCCTGGGGACTCACCCTGGAGGCTGGCCCTGGAGGTGGCTCAGGGGCTCCAACCCTGGCTCCACAGCTTCCTCAGGGAGATCCTGCCACAGGTGTGAGCTCCCCGTCCACATGTCCACCTGTGGGGACATGAGACTGAGGAAGCTTCCTCAGAGAGATCCTGCCACAGGTGTGAGCTCCCCGTCCACATGTCCACCTGTGGGGACATGAGACTAAGGAAGCTTCCTCAGAGAGATCCTGCCACAGGTGTGAGCTCCCCGTCCACATGTCCACTGTGGGGACATGAGACTGAGGAAGCTTCCTCAGGGAGATCCTGCCACAGGTGACAGCTCCCTGTCCACATGTCCACTGTGGGGACATGAGACTGAGGAAGTTTCCTCAGGGAGATCCTGCCACAGGTGGGAGCTCCCTGTCCACATGTCCACTGTGGGGACATGAGACTTAGGAAGTTTCCTCAGGGAGATCCTGCCACAGGTGTGAGCTCCCCATCCACATGTCCACTGTGGGGACATGAGACTGAGGAAGCTTCCTCAGGGAGATCCTGCCACAGGTGTGAGCTCCCTGTCCACATGTACACTGTGGGGACATGAGACTGAGGAAGCTTCCTCAGGGAGATCCTGCCACAGGTGTGAGCTCCCCGTCCACATGTCCACTGTGGGGACATGAGACTGAGGAAGCTTCCTCAGGGAGATCCTGCCACAGGTGTGAGCTCCCCGTCCACATGTCCACCTGTGGGGACATGAGACTGAGGAAGCTTCCTCAGGGAGATCCTGCCACAGGTGTGAGCTCCCCGTCCACATGTCCACTGTGGGGACATGAGACTGAGGAAGCTTCCTCAGGGAGATCCTGACACAGGTGTGAGCTCCCCGTCCACATGTCCACCTGTGGGGACATGAGACTGAGGAAGCTTCCTCAGGGAGATCCTGCCACAGGTGTGAGCTCCCCGTCCACATGTCCACTGTGGGGACATGAGACTGAGGAAGCTTCCTCAGGGAGATCCTGCCACAGGTGTGAGCTCCCTGTCCACATGTCCACTGTGGGGACATGAGACTGAGGAAGCTTCCTCAGGGAGATCCTGCCACAGGTGTGAGCTCCCCAGCCACATGTCCACTGTGGGGACATGAGACTGAGGAAGCTTCCTCAGGGAGAACCTGCCACAGGTGTGAGCTCCCTGTCCACATGTCCACTGTGGGGACATGAGACTGAGGAAGCTTCCTCAGGGAGATCCTGCCACAGGTGTGAGCTCCCCGTCCACATGTCCACCTATGGGTACATGAGACTGAGGAAGCTTCCTCAGGGAGATCCTGCCACAGGTGTGAGCTCCCCGTCCACATGTCCACCTGGGGGACATGAGACTGAGGAAGCTTCCTCAGGGAGATCCGGCCACAGGTGATAGCTCCCTGTCCACATGTCCACTGTGGGGACATGAGACTGAGGAAGCTTCCTCAGGGAGATCCTGCCACAGGTGTGAGCTCCCCAGCCACATGTCCACCTGTGGGGACATGAGACTGAGGAAGCTTCCTCAGGGAGATCCTGCCACAGGTGTGAGCTCCCTGTCCACATGTCCACCTGTGGGGACATGAGACTGAGGAAGCTTCCTCAGGGAGATCCTGCCACAGGTGTGAGCTCCCCAGCCACATGTCCACTCTGAGGACATGAGACTGAGGAAGCTTCCTCAGGGAGATCCTGCCACAGGTGTGAGCTCCCTGTCCACATGTCCACTGTGGGGACATGAGACTGAGGAAGCTTCCTCAGGGAGATCCTGCCACAGTTGTGAGCTCCCCAGCCACATGTCCACTGTGGGGACATGAGACTGAGGAAGTTTCCTCAGGGAGATCCTGCCACTGGTGTGAGCTTCCCGTCCACATGTCCACTGTGGGGACATGAGACTGAGGAAGCTTCCTCAGGGAGATCCTGCCACAGGTGTGAGCTCCCCAGCCACATGTCCACTGTGGGGACATGAGACTGAGGAAGCTTCCTCAGGGAGATCCTGCCACAGGTGTGAGCTCCCCGTCCACATGTCCACCTGTGGGGACATGAGACTGAGGAAGCTTCCTCAGGGAGATCCTGCCACAGGTGTGAGCTCCCCGTCCACATGTCCACTGTGGGGACATGAGACTGAGGAAGCTTCTTCAGGGAGATCCTGCCACAGGTGTGAGCTCCCCAGCCACATGTCCACCTGTGGGGACATGAGACTGAGGAAGCTTCCTCAGTGAGATCCTGCCACAGGTGTGAGCTTCCCGTCCATATGTCCACTGTGGGGACATGAGACTGAGGAAGCTTCCTCAGGGAGATCCTGCCACAGGTGTGAGCTCCCCGTCCACATGTCCACTGTGGGGACATGAGACTGAGGAAGCTTCCTCAGGGAGATCCTGCCACAGGTGTGAGCTCCCCAGCCACATGTCCACTGGTGGGGACATGAGACTGAGGAAGTGTCCTCAGGGAGATCCTGCCACTGGTGTGAGCTCCCCGTCCACATGTCCACTGTGGGGACATGAGACTGAGGAAGCTTCCTCAGGGAGATCCTGCCACAGGTGTGAGGTCCCCTTCCACATGTCCACTGTGGGGACATGAGACTGAGGAAGCTTCCTCAGGGAAGATCCTGCCACAGGTGTGAGCTCCCGTCCACATGTCCACTGTGGGGACATGAGACTGAGGAAGCTTCCTCAGGAGATCCTGCCACAGGTGTGAGGTCCCCTTCCACATGTCCACTGTGGGGACATGAGACTGAGCAAGCTTCCTCAGGGAGATCCTGCCACAGGTGTGAGCTCCCCATCCACATGTCCACTGTGGGAACATGAGACTGAGGAAGTTTCCTCAGGGAGATCCTGCCACAGGTGTGAGCTCCCCGTCCACATGTCCACCTGTGGGGACATGAGACTCAGGAAGCTTCCTCAGGGAGATCCTGCCACAGGTGTGAGCTCCCCATCCACATGTCCACTGTGGGAACATGAGACTGAGGAAGTTTCCTCAGGGAGATCCTGCCACAGGTGTGAGGTCCCCTTCCACATGTCCACTGTGGGGACATGAGACTGAGCAAGCTTCCTCAGGGAGATCCTGCCACAGGTGTGAGCTCCCCATCCACATGTCCACTGTGGGAACATGAGACTGAGGAAGTTTCCTCAGGGAGATCCTGCCACAGGTGTGAGGCTCCCCGTCCACATGTCCACCTGTGGGGACATGAGACTCAGGAAGTTTCCTCAGGGAGATCCTGCCACAGGTGTGAGCTCCCCAGCCACATGTCCACTGTGGGGACATGAGACTGAGGAAGCTTCCTCAGAGAGATCATGCCACCAGGTGTGAGCTCCCCGTCCACATGTCCACTGTGGGGACATGAGACTGAGGAAGCTTCCTCAGGGAGATCCTGCCACAGGTGTGAGCTCCCCGTCCACATGTCCACTGTGGGGACATGAGACTGAGGAAGTTTCCTCAGGGAGATCCTGCCACAGGTGTGAGCTCCCCGTCCACATGTCCACTGTGGGGACATGAGAGTGAGGAAGTTTCCTCAGGGAGATCCTGCCACAGGTGTGAGCTCCCCATCCACATGTCCACTGTGGGGACATGAGGCTGAGGAAGTTTCCTCAGAGAGATCCTGCCACAGGTGTGAGCTCCCCGTCCACATGTCCACTGTGGGGATATGAGACTGAGGAAGCATCCTCAGGGAGATCCTGCCACAGGTGTGAGCTCCCCGTCCACATTTCCACTGTGGGGACATGAGACTGAGGAAGCTTCCTCAGGGAGATCCTGCCACAGGTGTGAGCTCCCCGTCCACATTCCACTGTGGGGACATGAGACTGAGGAAGTTTCCTCAGGGAGATCCTGCCACAGGTGTGAGCTCCCCGTCCACATGTCCACTGTGGGGACATGAGACTGAGGAAGCTTCTTCAGGAAGATCCTGCCACAGGTGTGAGCTCCTCATCCACATGTCCACCTGTGGGGACATGAGAAGGGAGACCTGCCACAGGTGTGAGCTCCCCGTCCACATTTCCACTGTTGGGACATGAGACTGAGGAAGTTTCCTCAGGGAGATCCTGCGGAAGCTTCTTCAGGAAGATCCTGCCACAGGTGTGAGCTCCCCAGCCACAGTCCACTGTGGGGACATGAGACTGAGGAAAGCTCTCCTGCCACAGTGTGAGCTCCCCGTCCACATGTCCACTGTGGGGACATGAGACTGAGGAAGCTTCTTCAGGGATATCTTGCCACAGGTGTGAGCTCCTCATCCACATGTCCACCTGTGGGGACGTGAGACTGAGGAAGCTTCCTCAGGGAGATCCTGCCACAGGTGTGAGCTCCCCAGCCACATGTCCACTGTGGGGACATGAGACTGAGGAAGCATCCTCAGGGAGATCCTGCCACAGGTGTGAGCTCCTCATCCACATGTCCACTGTGGGGACATGAGACTGAGGAAGCTTCCTCAGAGAGATCCTGCCACAGGTGTGAGCTCCCTGTCCACATGTCCACTGTGGGGACATGAGACTGAGGAAGCTTCCTCAGGGAGATCCTGCCACAGGTGTGAGCTCCCCGTCCACATGTCCACCTGGGGGACATGAGACTGAGGAAGCTTCCTCAGGGAGATCCTGCCACAGGTGTGAGCTCCCTGTCCACATGTCCACTGTGGGGACATGAGACTGAGGAAGTTTCTTCAGGGAGACTCCTGCCACAGGTGTGAGCTCCCCATCCACATGTCCACTGTGGGGAAATGAGATGAGGAAGCTTCCTCAGGGAGATCCTGCCACAGGTGTGAGCTCCCCGTCCACATGTCCACTGTGGGGACATGAGACTGAGGAAGCTTCCTCAGGGAGATCCTGCCACAGGTGTGAGCTCCCCGTCCACATGTCCACTGTGGGGACATGAGACTGAGGAAGTTTCCTCAGGGAGATCCAGCCACAGGTGTGAGCTCCCCGTCCACATGTCCACTGTGGGGACATGAGACTGAGGAAGCTTCCTCAGGGAGATCCTGCCACAGGTGTGAGCTCCCTGTCCACATGTCCACTGTGGGGACATGAGACTGAGGAAGTTTCCTCAGGGAGATCCTGACACAGGTGTGAGCTCCCCGTCCACATGTCCACTGTGGGGACATGAGACTGAGGAAGCTTCCTCAGGGAGATCCTGCCACAGGTGATAGCTCCCTGTCCACATGTCCACTGTGGGGACATGAGACTGAGCAAGCTTCCTCAGGGAGATCTTGCCACAGGTGTGAGCTCCCTGTCTACATGTCCACTGTGGGGACATGAGACTGAGGAAGCTTCCTCAGGGAGATCCTGCCACAGGTGTGAGCTCCCCGTCCACATGTCCACTGTGGGGACATGAGACTGAGGATGTTTCCTCAGGGAGATCCGGCCACAGGTGTGAGCTCCCCTTCCACATGTCCACTGTGGGGACATGAGACTGAGGAAGTTTCCTCAGAGAGATCCTTCCACAGGTGTGAGCTCCCCGTCCACATGTCCACTGTGGGGACATGAGACTGAGGAAGCTTCCTCAGGGAGATCCTGCCACAGGTGTGAGCTGCCCGTCCACATGTCCACTGTGGGGACATGAGACTGAGGATGTTTCCTCAGAGAGATCCTGCCACAGGTGTGAGCTCCCCGTCCACATGTCCACTGTGGGGACATGAGACTGAGGAAGCTTCCTCAGGGAGATCCTGCCACAGGTGTGAGCTCCCCGTCCACATGTCCACTGTGGGGACATGAGACTGAGGAAGCTTCCTCAGGGAGATCCTGACATAGGTGTGAGCTCCCCGTCCACATGTCCACCTATGGAGACATGAGACTGAGGAAGCTTCCTCAGGGAGATCCTGCCACAGGTGTGAGCTCCCCGTCCACATGTCCACTGTGGGGACATGAGACTGAGGAAGCTTCTTCAGGGAGATCCTGCCACAGGTGTGAGCTCCCCAGCCACATGTCCACCTGTGGGGACATGAGACTGAGGAAGCTTCCTCAGAGAGATCCTGCCACAGGTGTGAGCTCCCCGTCCACATGTCCACTGTGGGGACATGAGACTGAGGAAGCTTCCTCAGGGAGATCCTGCCACAGGTGTGAGCTCCCCGTCCACATGTCCACTGTGGGGACATGAGACTGAGGAAGCTTCCTCAGGGAGATCCTGCCACAGGTGTGAGCTCCCTGTCCACATGTCCACTGTGGGGACATGAGACTGAGGAAGTTTCTTCAGGGAGATCCTGCCACAGGTGTGAGCTCCCCACATCCACATGTCCACTGTGGGGACATGAGACTGAGGAAGCTTCCTCAGGGAGATCCTGCCACAGGTGTGAGCTCCCCGTCCACATGTCCACTGTGGGACATGAGACTGAGGAAGCTTCCTCAGGGAGATCCTGCCACAGGTGTGAGCTCCCCGTCCACATGTCCACTGTGGGGACATGAGACTGAGGAAGTTTCCTCAGGGAGATCCTGCCACAGGTGTGAGCTCCCCGTCCACATGTCCACTGTGGGGACATGAGACTGAGGAAGCTTCCTCAGAGAGATCCTGCCACAGGTGTGAGATCCCTGTCCACATGTCCACCTGTGGGGACATGAGACTGAGGAAGCTTCCTCAGGGAGATCCTGCCACAGGTGTGAGCTCCCCGTCCACATGTCCACTGTGGGGACATGATTCTGAGGAAGCTTCCTCAGGGAGAACCTGCCACAGGTGTGAGCTCCCCGTCCACATGTCCACCTGTGGGGACATGAGACTGAGGAATCTTCCTCAGAGAGATCCTGCCACAGGTGTGAGCTCCCCGTCCACATGTCCACTGTGGGGACATGAGACTGAGGAAGTTTCCTCAGGGAGATCCTGCCACAGGTGTGAGCTCCCCGTCCACATGTCCATTGTGGGGACATGAGACTGAGGAAGCTTCCTCACGGAGATCCTGCCACAGGTGTGAGCTCCCCGTCCACAAGTCCATTGTGGGGACATGAGACTGAGGAAGCTTCCTCAGAGAGATCCTGCCACAGGTGTAAGCTCCCCATCCACATGTCCACCTGTGGGGACATGAGACTGAGGAAGCTTCCTCAGGGAGATCCTGCCACAGGTGTGAGCTCCCTGTCCACATGTCCACTGTGGGGACATGAGACTGAGGAAGTTTCCTCAGGGAGTTCCTGCCACAGGTGTGAGCTCCCCGTCCACATGTCCACCTGTGGGGACATGAGACTGAGGAAGCTTCCTCAGGGAGATCCTGCCACAGGTGTGAGCTCCCCGTCCACATGTCCACTGTGGGGACATGAGACTGAGGAAGCTTCCTCAGGGAGATCCTGACACAGGTGTGAGCTCCCCGTCCACATGTCCACTGTGGGGACATGAGACTGAGGAAGCTTCCTCAGGGAGATCCTGACACAGGTGTGAGCTCCCTGTCCACATGTCCACTGTGGGGACATGAGACTGAGGAAGTTTCCTCAGGGAGATCCTGCCACAGGTGTGAGCTCCCCAGCCACATGTCCACTGTGGGGACATGACACTGAGGAAGCTTCCTCAGGGAGATCCTGCCACAGGTGTGAGCTCCCCAGCCACATGTCCACTGTGGGGACATGAGACTGAGGAAGCTTCCTCAGGGAGATCCTGCCACAGGTGTGAGCTCCCCGTCCACATGTCCACTGTGGGGACATGAGACTGAGGAAGCTTCCTCAGGGAGATCCTGCCACAGGTGTGAGCTCCCCGTCCACATGTCCACTGTGGGGACATGAGACTGAGGAAGTTTCCTCAGGGAGATCCTGCCACAGGTGTGAGCTACCCGTCCACATGTCCACCTGTGGGGACATGAGACTGAGGAA
Source organism: Urocitellus parryii (assembly GCF_045843805.1). Classification (NCBI taxonomy): domain Eukaryota; kingdom Metazoa; phylum Chordata; class Mammalia; order Rodentia; family Sciuridae; genus Urocitellus; species Urocitellus parryii. Next base: position 146,086,440 of record NC_135539.1, on the reverse strand, counting down.
GCTTCCTCAGGGAGATCCTGCCACAGGTGTGAGCTCCCCGTCCACATGTCCACTGTGGGGACATGAGACTGAGGAAGCTTCCTCAGGGAGATCCTGCCACAGGTGTGAGCTCCCCGTCCACATGTCCACTGTGCGGACATGAGACTGAGGAAGCTTCCTCAGGGAGATCCTGCCACAGGTGTGAGCTCCCTGTCCACATGTCCACTGTGGGGACATGAGACTGAGGAAGTTTCCTCAGGGAGATCCTGCCACAGGTGTGAGCTCCCCGTCCACATGTCCACTGTGGGGACATGAGACTGAGGAAGCTTCCTCAGGGAGATCCTGCCACAGGTGTGAGCTCCCCGTCCACATGTCCACTGGGTGGACATGAGACTGAGGAAGCTTCCTCAGGGAGATCCTGCCACAGGTGTGAGCTCCCCGTCCACATGTCCACTGTGGGGACATGAGACTGAGGAAGTTTCCTCAGGGAGATCCTGACACAGGTGTGAGCTCCCCGTCCACATGTCCACTGTGGGGACATGAGACTGAGGAAGCTTCCTCAGGGAGATCCTGCCACAGGTGATAGCTCCCCGTCCACATGTCCACTGTGGGGACATGAGACTGAGCAAGCTTCCTCAGGGAGATCCTGCCACAGGTGTGAGCTCCCTGTCCACATGTCCACTGTGGGGACATGAGACTGAGGAAGCTTCCTCAGGGAGATCCTGCCACAGGTGTGAGCTCCCCGTCCACATGTCCACTGTGGGGACATGAGACTGAGGATGTTTCCTCAGGGAGATCCTGCCACAGGTGTGAGCTCCCCTTCCACATGTCCACTGTGGGGACATGAGACTGAGGAAGTTTCCTCAGAGAGATCCTTCCACAGGTGTGAGCTCCCTGTCCACATGTCCACTGTGGGGACATGAGACTGAGGAAGCTTCCTCAGGGAGATCCTGCCACAGGTGTGAGCTCCCCGTCCACATGTCCACTGTGGGGACATGAGACTGAGGAAGCTTCCTCTGGGAGATCCTGACACAGGTGTGAGCTCCCCGTCCACATGTCCACCTGTGGGGACATGAGACTGAGGAAGCTTCCTCAGGGAGATCCTGCCACAGGTGTGAGCTCCCCGTCCACATGTCCACTGTGGGGACATGAGACTGAGGAAGCTTCTTCAGGGAGATCCTGCCACAGGTGTGAGCTCCCCAGCCACATGTCCTCCTGTGGGGACATGAGACTGAGGAAGCTTCCTCAGAGAGATCCTGCCACAGGTGTGAGCTCCCCGTCCATATGTCCACTGTGGGGACATGAGACTGAGGAAGCTTCCTCAGGGAGATCCTGCCACAGGTGTGAGCTCCCCGTCCACATGTCCACTGTGGGGACATGAGACTGAGGAAGCTTCCTCAGGGAGATCCTGCCACAGGTGTGAGCTCCCCAGCCACATGTCCACTGTGGGGACATGAGACTGAAGAAGTTTCCTCAGGGAGATCCTGCCACAGGTGTGAGCTCCCCGTCCACATGTCCACTGTGGGGACATGAGACTGAGGAAGCTTCCTCAGGGAGATCCTGACACAGGTGTGAGCTCCCCGTCCACATGTCCACTGTGGGGACATGAGACTGAGGAAGCTTCCTCAGGGAGATCCTGATACAGGTGTGAGCTCCCCGTCCACATGTCCACTGTGGGGACATGAGACTGAGGAAGTTTCCTCAGGGAGATCCTGCCACAGGTGTGAGCTCCCCAGCCACATGTCCACTGTGGGGACATGACACTGAGGAAGCTTCCTCAGGGAGATCCTGCCACAGGTGTGAGCTCCCCAGCCACATGTCCACTGTGGGGACATGAGACTGAGGAAGCTTCCTCAGGGAGATCCTGCCACAGGTGTGAGCTCCCCGTCCACATGTCCACTTTTGGGCCATGAGACTGAGGAAGCTTCCTCAGGGAGATCCTGCCACAGTTGTGAGCTCCCCGTCCACATGTCCACTGTGGGGACATGAGACTGAGGAAGTTTCCTCAGGGAGATCCTGCCACAGGTGTGAGCTACCCGTCCACATGTCCACCTGTGGGGACATGAGACTGAGGAAGCTTCCTCAGGGAGATCCTGCCACAGGTGTGAGCTCCCCGTCCACATGTCCACTGTGGGGACATGAGACTGAGGAAGCTTCCTCAGGGAGATCCTGCCACAGGTGTGAGCTCCCCGTCCACATGTCCACTGTGTGGACATGAGACTGAGGAAGCTTCCTCAGGGAGATCCTGCCACAGGTGTGAGCTCCCTGTCCACATGTCCACTGTGGGGACATGAGACTGAGGAAGTTTCCTCAGGGAGATCCTGACACAGGTGTGAGCTCCCCGTCCACATGTCCACTGTGGGGACATGAGACTGAGGAAGCTTCCTCAGGGAGATCCTGCCACAGGTGATAGCTCCCTGTCCACATGTCCACTGTGGGGACATGAGACTGAGCAAGCTTCCTCAGGGAGATCTTGCCACAGGTGTGAGCTCCCTATCCACATGTCCACTGTGGGGACATGAGACTGAGGATGATTCCTCAGGGAGATCCGGCCACAGGTGTGAGCTCCCCTTCCACATGTCCACTGTGGGGACATGAGACTGAGGAAGTTTCCTCAGAGAGATCCTTCCACAGGTGTGAGCTCCCCGTCCACATGTCCACTGTGGGGACATGAGACTGAGGAAGCTTCCTCAGGGAGATCCTGCCACAGGTGTGAGCTGCCCGTCCACATGTCCACTGTGGGGACATGAGACTGAGGATGTTTCCTCAGAGAGATCCTGCCACAGGTGTGAGCTCCCCGTCCACATGTCCACTGTGGGGACATGAGACTGAGGAAGCTTCCTCAGGGAGATCCTGCCACAGGTGTGAGCTCCCCCGTCCACATGTCCACTGTGGGGACATGAGACTGAGGAAGCTTCTTCAGGGAGATCCTGACACAGGTGTGAGCTCCCCGTCCACATGTCCACCTGTGGGGACATGAGACTGAGGAAGCTTCCTCAGGGAGATCCTGCCACAGGTGTGAGCTCCCCGTCCACATGTCCACTGTGGGGACATGAGACTGAGGAAGCTTCTTCAGGGAGATCCTGCCACAGGTGTGAGCTCCCCAGCCACATGTCCACCTGTGGGGACATGAGACTGAGGAAGCTTCCTCAGAGAGATGCTGCCACAGGTGTGAGCTCCCCGTCCATATGTCCACTGTGGGGACATGAGACTGAGGAAGCTTCCTCAGGGAGATCCTGCCACAGGTGTGAGCTCCCCGTCCACATGTCCACTGTGGGGACATGAGACTGAGGAAGCTTCCTCAGGGAGATCCTGCCACAGGTGTGAGCTCCCTGTCCACATGTCCACTGTGGGGACATGAGACTGAGGATGTTTCTTCAGGGAGATCCTGCCACAGGTGTGAGCTCCCCATCCACATGTCCACTGTGGGGACATGAGACTGAGGAAGCTTCCTCAGAGAGATCCTGCCACTGGTGTGAGCTCCCCAGCCACATGTCCACTGTGGGGACATGAGACTGAGGAAGCTTCCTCAGAGAGATCCTGCCACAGGTGTGAGCTCCCCCGTCCACATGTCCACTGTGGGGACATGAGACTGAGGAAGCTTCCTCAGGGAGATCCTGCCACAGGTGTGAGCTCCCCAGCCACATGTCCACTGTGGGGACATGAGACTGAGGAAGTTTCCTCAGGGAGATCCTGCCACAGGTGTGAGCTCCCCGTCCACATGTCCACTGTGGGGACATGAGACTGAGGAAGCTTCCTCAGGGAGATCCTGCCACAGGTGTGAGCTCCCCGTCCACATGTCCACTGTGGGGACATGAGACTGAGGAAGCTTCCTCAGAGAGATCCTGCCACAGGTGTGAGCTCCCCGTCCATATGTCCACTGTGGGGACATGAGACTGAGGAAGCTTCCTCAGGGAGATCCTGCCACAGGTGTGAGCTCCCCGTCCACATGTCCACTGTGGGGACATGAGACTGAGGAAGCTTCCTCTGGGAGATCCTGACACAGGTGTGAGCTCCCCGTCCACATGTCCACCTGTGGGGACATGAGACTGAGGAAGCTTCCTCAGGGAGATCCTGCCACAGGTGTGAGCTCCCCGTCCACATGTCCACTGTGGGGACATGAGACTGAGGAAGCTTCTTCAGGGAGATCCTGCCACAGGTGTGAGCTCCCCAGCCACATGTCCACCTGTGGGGACATGAGACTGAGGAAGCTTCCTCAGAGAGATCCTGCCACAGGTGTGAGCTCCCCGTCCATATGTCCACTGTGGGGACATGAGACTGAGGAAGCTTCCTCAGGGAGATCCTGCCACAGGTGTGAGCTCCCCGTCCACATGTCCACTGTGGGGACATGAGACTGAGGAAGCTTCCTCAGGGAGATCCTGCCACAGGTGTGAGCTCCCCAGCCACATGTCCACTGTGGGGACATGAGACTGAGGAAGTTTCCTCAGGGAGATCCTGCCACTGGTGTGAGCTCCCCGTCCACATGTCCACTGTGGGACATGAGACTGAGGAAGCTTCCTCAGGGAGATCCTGCCACAGGTGTGAGCTCCCCGTCCACATGTCCACCTGTGGGGACATGAGACTGAGGAATCTTCCTCAGAGAGATCCTGCCACAGGTGTGAGCTCCCCGTCCACATGTCCACTGTGGGGACATGAGACTGAGGAAGTTTCCTCAGGGAGATCCTGCCACTGGTGTGAGCTCCCCGTCCACATGTCCACTGTGGGGACATGAGACTGAGGAAGCTTCCTCAGGGAGATCCTGCCACAGGTGTGAGCTCCCCGTCCACATGTCCACTGTGGGGACATGAGACTGAGGATGTTTCCTCAGGGAGATCCTGCCACAGGTGTGAGCTCCCCGTCCACATGTCCACTGTGGGGACATGAGACTGAGGAAGTTTCCTCAGGGAGATCCTGCCACTGGTGTGATCTCCCCGTCCACATGTCCACTGTGGGGACATGAGACTGAGGAAGCTTCCTCAGGGAGATCCTGCCACAGGTGTGAGCTCCCCGTCCACATGTCCACTGTGGGGACATGAGACTGAGGAAGCTTCCTCAGGGAGATCCTGCCACAGGTGTGAGCTCCCCAGCCACATGTCCACTGTGGGGACATGAGACTGAGGAAGCTTCCTCAGGGAGATCCTGCCACTGGTGTGAGCTCCCCAGCCACATGTCCACTGTGGGGACATGAGACTGAGGAAGTTTCCTCAGGGAGATCCTGCCACTGATGTGAGCTCCCGTCCACATGTCCACTGTGGGGACATGAGACTGAGGAAGCTTCCTCAGGGAGATCCTACCACAGGTGTGAGCTCCCCATCCACATGTCCACTGTGGGGACATGAGACTGAGGAAGTTTCAGGTTTGGGGATTTGGGGAGGAGGCACCACCTGTCCAATCTGCCTCTCCCACTCGGCTGGAGCTCAGGTCCGACCTGGGCCTGTCTGAGCACCGCGGTCCTGAGACCTCACTGGAGCTGGAGGGAGAGAGAAACAGAAGGGCTTTGACCTCCGGGAGGGCCGGAAGACCAAAGGGAGGCGGCTCCCCTCTCCCTGGACGCCCGCGGGTTCTGTGAGCACACTCTCTTCTCCCTGGCCCCAGGTCCCCCAGTTTTCCTCTTGGAAAACAGCACTGCTCTTCTCCTTCCCAGACTCTAAGTGCTTGTTCCTGACTCGACAGAGTAAAGCCCCCAGGCTGCCTCTTCACAGCCCAGCAAAGCCGGCAAGCTTTTGTCCTAGTGTTGGCAGGTTTCCCTGTACCCCCCGTCCCTGAGCTGTTCTGGGAGCTGTGGGGACAGCTTCTCTCTGGCCACCAGGCCCTCCCTGGAGCTCCTCCTGGGGAGGCAGGCTCTGGAGCCACTCCCTGGCAGTGGCAGGAGGCACTGCAGGCTCAGGAGCTCTTCTGCAGCCCGTGCAGGCTGGTTCTCCCCAGGCCCTGGCAGCCCCTCCTTGATCTAGTGCTCTGTAAGGCCAGGAGCTTGATGGGTGCACATCCCCGGAGAGTCCAGAGGAGCCTCTCTCAGGTCCTGATCAGAGGGTCTCGATGTGAACCAGTATCTTCCCCTCATGGTCCCCGCCATTACTTCTTCCCATCTTGATGGATTCACTCAGCAATCTTTCCATGGGTGCCTGCTAGGTGCATCAGCGTTTTAGGGTGTTCAAGGGGGGAATTTGCTTCGGCTCAACAAATATTTATGGAGAATGCCGAGGCACGTGCCAAGCACTTTCCTAGATGATGGACACGCAGCAGCACCCAGGCCAGGAACTTCCTTCAAGGGACCCACGGCAGCAGGGAGAGCTCAGATTCGTTACTCAGGCCTCACCCTCTCGGTTGCCCCTGGCACATGGACCACTGCATCTGCTGGTCTGTCTTCCAGAAGAGGCTGGCCACGATGTGGCTGCTGCTCGTGTGGGCTCTGGCAGAGGCATCCACCTGTCTGTGCGGGGCCATGGTTGAGTTCTGTTACTTGCTGCTCAGAGTGGTCCGAACCAGCGTGACGCACCTCCTGGATGCTTGTTAGAAGTCAGGTCCCACCCCAGAGATGATGGATTTGATCTTCAGTTTAGTCAGACCCACAGGTGAGTCATGTGCCCATTAAAGTTGGAGAAGCCCTGCTCTACTCATTATTGTCCTGGGGATTCCTGGAGTGACAGTGGGCTCAGGCAAAGCGCACCACTTTTATCTTTTTGGTGACTGAATACTGAGTACCGACCACTCAGCACCTGCTGCTGATATGACCTTTATACAAAGAGGTGCAGCTAGTTGAGTGGGGATCTGGGTCTAAGCCAGAAACCACCACTAACAGCAGTGACCCTCCTGGTTTCTGGCAAGAAGATGGCGAGGGTTGCTTCATATGGTACCACGTACCCAGCCGGAGGTGCTCCTGAGGGAATGCAGCAGCAGGAGAGAACTGATGCTTACCTCCAGTGGAGCTGGAGACAGCCGGAGAAGCAAGCAGGCGCCTGGGACTGCGGCCTGACAGGGTGGAGGAAAAAACACCGCACCACACTGGCATTGTGGGGTCTCTTCCACAAAGCGCCAGGAACTTTGTGTGCCTGACCTTTAAACTCACAGCACCCTGGAAGGCAAATGTGGCTGTGCTGTTCCCAAAGAGCAGCTAGGGCTCAGCAGGCAATCGGCCTGAGATCCCTCAACCAACAACAGCGAAGTAAAAATCGGAACCTAGTGCCAACACGTTTTACAGCTTTTCCTATTATTCCATTAGCTTATGGCCTGTATATGGGCTCCCATGTTGTCCTGGGGTATTTGGGGCCATCAGGTTCAAGTGCCAAGTAATGGCTCAACTGTCAGTCCCCAGTCACATGAAGGAGGCTCAGTGTCCTCGGGAGAGACACTCCTCGTACAAAGTAACTTAAAGGCATAGGAACTCTGTAGTGATCCCTGGCATGCACCTTTTCTTCAAGGAGTGAAAAGGAATCTGAAGTATTAGCAAAAGGAACATATAATAGTCATGTATGAAGGTTCAGAAACCGTGTGGGTGGCAGGATCTGGGTGGGGTGCTCAGACTGGGCTAAGAGTGAGCACAGGTGGGAATAGGTCTGTGGGGCTCAGGAGCACTTGTCCGTGGCTCTCACTTCTGAGGCAGCATGTAACCCAGGCTCAGAGTCCCACACGCCACGTGCCAGCAGCTGCAGATCCGGCATCGACTGGAGAGGGCTCCCGGAGGGCAGAGGGAGAGTCAAGGACAACCCAATAGATAGAAGCAGCCAACCCCTGGGGCTGGGAGCGGTGTGCTGAGTCTGGGAGAGAGTTGTGTCTGCCCTCAGGGAGTGAGTGGACCAGGTCAGCCTCCTCCCTCCACAACCCTGGGTCACAGTCGTGGACCTGGGTGGACCAGCCTCCTTCAGCCTCCTCTAGCATCCTCTACCCTCCTCCCTCCACAACCCTGGGTCACAGTTGTGGACCTGGGTGGACCAGCCTCCTTCAGCCTCCTCTAGCATCCTCTAACCTCCTCCCTGCACAACCCTTGGTGGAGATTCTAGGAGTTCCAACAGTGGACCTGGATTGGTCCGCCACTTTCTTCTTCATGCTGAGTGGAGGGAATTCTAGAAGCAGCCAGACACAGGTCTGTTCTTGGAGGTGTTAACACTTGAGGTATCTCCCATCTGCAATTACATATCAAGGACTATCAATGCTCAACAAATATCCTGGGCTTTCCCTGGTCTCTGACTTTTTCTAGAAGGTGGGAGAGGCTTGGGAGCACCCAGGCAGAGAGTTGGGAGCACTTCTGGGCCTGACCCATGAGAGCACCTTCAACTCCTCTGGCTCCTTAATGTCTGGGATGCTTCATGTTCCAGGCAGTAGCCACAGAGGAGGAAAGCTATCTTGTGGGCAGCTTCCACCCTGAGCAGCTGAACATTGGGGCTGGTGGTCACCACAGCAGGCCCTACCTTCTCTGACCAGTGGGCTGCACTCATCTGTATATCTGCACTGCTGCCCCACCAGGCCAGGTCTGCAGCCGTCTGCTCACCCTTGCATGCCCAGCGACAGGCTCACAAGTGGTCGGTGCCTCTCCATGTTTGCTAGGGGCAGGTTGATTTCTCTGTCAGCCACGAAGGCCCAGTTGGTGTGCTTGTCTGGATTCCCATTCTCCAAGAGCATAGTCCCCTGCAAGTGGCCTCCAGGCAGCTTTTCCTTAGTCATCATGTGATGCAACTGGCTGGGGAGGGAAAGCTGAGGGCCTGCCCCAGGGAGCTGTCCTGCACACAGGAAGCCCCGGCAAGAGCTGCCAGTGAGACTGCAGACCTCTGCCCACCACCCATCACTGGTCCCCCGTGTTGTCAGCGCCTGGATGGAAGATCGTGGCTGGCTGGTCTGTGCTGCAAGAGGCACTTCAGTGTCTCCGAGGTCACGTAAGGCCGTGGTAGGAAGCCACAGAACGGCCAGTGCAGAAGCAAGGGCTCCAGCAGCGACTCTTTTCTCCTTCCTGACACAGAGATTCTGCCTAATAGCTCCTGCTGTGGAATAGGATGAGAATCTGTTTGTTTTGCAGTTTAAAGTGCTTTGTGGAACTTTTCACAACTGTGGGCTTTGGGACCCACCATGCCCTCTGGGTCTCTGACCTTCCATCCTTTCTGCTAACTATTGCTCACCACATGCCCACCTGCTGGAGATCAGACCTCCACAGAGCCTGTCTGGAGTCTGTGGTCGACTGGCTACACTTCAGCTGGACCACGGGACAAGAACAGCGAGACCTCTTGGCAGTGCTGGGGGGGTGGGGCACGTGCACTTAGAACCCCATCATCCACTCGTCAGCACATGTCCCCACTGGTGCCCCAACAGACTTTTTTGTGTGTATTTATCCCAAAGAGAGCTCATTTAACCAGAATTTGATGATTTATTCCATCGTCCACTCATGACTCCATGGTCTTAGGGCCATTTAAAACTGTTTACTGTGCAATTATGTTTAAATTGTTTTCTTTCTGAAATGTGAAATGAATACCTTGTTACTGGGGGAAAGGTAAAGACCGTCAAATTCACCAATGATCACTGAACAACGTGGCCTGCTGGGCACAAGGTGCTAAGTTCAGGGTGGCCTCTGCCCTGGCCAGTTGCCTAGGACCTTGGCAGGTCTGGTGCACTTGTCCACCCGATTTGGCTTGACGATGGGCTTCTCTGAGGGATCTCTGCACTCTCTTCTGCTCCTGGCCTTCCAAAACAACGCAGTGGTAAGACTGCCCAGCCCCTGGGCTGAGATCAGCTTCCAGCTTCCCGATTTCTACACTCATGGGGTCCCCAGGCACCAAGGGCTCCTTCTCCTTCATCATTTCTCCCACTCCCTGAGAGGTGGACGCAGCATCAGCTGGGGACCCAAGGCTGCGCCCATGATGCACATTCTATGGTGGCCTCTGGTATGGGGTCTCTGGCTTGGAAACCAGTGAGAGTCCTGAGTTCCCAGAAGCATCTCAGCCCCTCTCAGCCTCACCCTGACTCCAGAAAGCTGCCAGAGATAGGCGGCCAGCCTGACTTAATTTCTTCAAAATGTGGGTTCCATTTCCAGCGTCCACCTCCTTGTCTTAGGATCTAAGCCAGGAGGAAGACATGGTCAGGTCCCAGCTTCTCCCACAGTGTGCTTTAAAGGCTTCACCCCTAAGTCTGTCACCTGCCCTAGCAGTGGCCCACAGAGGGAGAGTGACTGTGGCCTAGTTGGCTCAGAATCCAGCTGTGGGCAGCACAGGCCTGCAGAGGGCAGGTGTGTGTGTCTGCTCAGCCTCAGGTAAACCCTCTTCTGTGGACGAGCTCTGCTCCTCCAGCCCCCTCTGCTGGCCACTCGCCTGCCGCCTGTCTGGAATGGGACTGGCTCCCGGTTCCCTTCCCGGCACTGGGAGGTTTGCCATGGAAATGATCTGAACGTGGAGACACTCAGCCAAGTGGTGCCACATGTGGCAGAATCTGTCCCTGTTTTTCTGCACAGTGGGCTTTAAACTTTTTTGGGGGGGGCTTATGCCTATGGCTCAGCTCCCCTCTTAGAATAGATATTTGGCACAGAGAAGCAAACAAGCATTTAAATGGTCAATCCAACCTTGTTTTTGTTTGTTTGTTTTTGGTTTTGCTCTTAAATATAGCATCATGAAGACAGAGCTTGAGAGACAGTGCCAATCTGCCCAGCTGGCTGTAACCCGCCATGAGCTGAGAGCCTTTCTTTTCTCTTGCTTACGGGTTCTCATCAGGGGCCATGGCTCTGGCATGCCCACGAAGGCCGAGGTGGGGATGCCCTGCAGGTGAGCCTGGTGCTGTGGGAAGAGAGGAGTGGAGGTGGCTGTCGGTCCCACGGATGACTCAGAGCAGGGCGTTCCTGGGCCAGGGAACTGAGACACTGCTTACTCCAGAAGAGCAGGGATGGCAGGGTCAGGTCGGGCACTGCCTGGCTTGACACGTTCCCCACTTCCACGCGGCTCACCTGGAGGACACTAGACCTCACGGTGTGGTGAAGTACGAGCAGACACAGAAGTCACTGCACACATGGCAAAGTGACTCGGGACACAGGGAGCGGGCAGTGCCCACCTCTACTCAAGAACCCCCTCACCTCCATCTCACGGCACCAGGGGCCTGTGGTAAGGCCCAGCCCTGATGGGGCCTCTCCCTGCTGCTCTCTGCAGGCACAGAATCACCTGCAGATCCCAGACAGCACTCCCAGTGTCCTGTCCCCAGCCCCTCAGGTGGCACTAGGAGTGTTTGTGACTGGTTCTGCATCTTGGCTCAGCACAGAGTTCCATGAACCGGGAGGGCTCCCACCATCCACTCCTGTGCATCTGCGTCTGGGTCAGACAGTGGTGCTTTGGCCCCTGGTCATTGCCACATCAGACGCATCTTTCCAAGTCGGCATTCACATAGACACATCATCCTTATCAGGTTATAGTGCTTATGTTAGTAGTAATAATGTAAAAAGTCTAGACACAAGGTGTTCTGGAAGCCCAAAGGTTGGATGTCACCAGGGACTAGCAGCAGCCTGAGATTAGCAGAAGACACGAGACTTGAATCTGGTGCAGGAGGACAGGTAGGCTTGGGTTGGGACAGCAAGGTGTGGAAGTGTGACACCAGCAAAGGAAATGGCACATGGCAATATGTGGACTGGGCTGTGGTCAGCCAGCTGCGCGAGGTTAGTACCAGGGCAGGGAGAGTGTCAGTGATGGGCATGGACTCACCAGGTCTTGGGAGTGAGAGGAAATTGGGTCCTGCTAGAGGTTTGGATGGAGGGAGAATGGCCAGTGGGACTGGCTCAGGAGTGCTGTCCGGGAGTGGTTGGCATGCAGCGTGGCTGAGGAGGAGGACCCAGGGGGCAGAGTGGGTGGGTGGGGGGGCCTGAGCACCCGCCCTGCCCCGCACAGCACCAGGCCTCCCCCTGTGCTGCTGCTTCTTCTCATCCGCTGCAGGGGCTTGCAGATGAGGACACAGGGAGGCGCAGGTTCCAGTGTATGTGACTCCAAGCCAGAGACTTGGACCTCTAAGATGGGCTCACTCCTGTGCCTCCCGCCTCACAGCCAGCAGGGGGCGCTGAGAGAACCTGGAAGAGAAGAGGCCAGAGGAGGTGCTGGGAGGGGCCACCTGGGCCTTGGGGACCCTGAGCAGGTTCAGAGGAGGAGGACTTGGGAGGACCCACGGGTTCTGGAGGACCCAGCGTGGAGCTCAGGGTTGAAACTGCCTGTGAGACCAGACTCAGTAGCACCACGTGCTTGGGCTCAGGGTCTCTAGAGAAACTTCTGGATCCACCTTGATGGGGGGGGGGGACTCTAAGTCCTCAAAGTTTAGATTTCAGACAGATCTCCTGCCTCCATGCCTCTTCCCACCCACCACAAAGTGATCTCGGTTTCCCACCGTGAGCTCCAACACGCCTCTTTCCTGCAGTGCACCCTGTCTTCCCCGTGAGCTCTGACAGGCAGAGGGAGCAGCAGAGGGAAGGCCTGCAGGGTTCTGGCTGAGGTCTGGCCAGGTCTCTGGCAGTGACTGGAGGTGTGAAGTGGCTGGGCCTGCCCCTCCCTGGTGAGCAGCAGAGGGAGACCTGCAGGGTTCTGGCTGGGGTCTGGCCAGTCTCTGGCAGTGACTGGAGGTGTGAAGCGGGTCCTGGTGCTCCTTGGGAGTTAGTCAGTGGCTGGCCTGCCCCTCCCTGGTGAGCAGCAGAGGGAGACCTGCAGGGTTCTGGCTGGGGTCTGGCCAGTCTCTGGCAGTGACTGGGGGTGTGAAGTGGCTGGGCCTGCCCCTCCCTGGTGAGCAGCAGAGGGAAGGCCTGCAGGGTTCTGGCTGAGGTCTGGCCAGGTCTCTGGCAGTGACTGGAGGTGTGAAGTGGCTGGGCCTGCCCCTCCCTGGTGAGCAGCAGAGGGAGACCTGCAGGGTTCTGGCTGGGGTCTGGCCAGTCTCTGGCAGTGACTGGAGGTGTGAAGTGGGTCCTGGTGCTCCTTGGGAGTTAGTCAGTGGCTGGGCCTGCCCCTCCCTCGTGAGCAGCAGAGGGGAGACCTGCAGGGTTCTGGCTGAGGTCTGGCCAGGTCTCTGGCAGTGACTGGGGGTGTGAAGTGGCTGGGCCTGCCCCTCCCTGGTGAGCAGCAGAGGGGAGACCTGCAGGGTTCTGGCTGGGATCTGGCCAGTCTCTGGCAGTGACTGGAGGTGTGAAGTGGGTCCTGGTGCTCCTTGGGAGTTAGTCAGTGGCTGGGCCTGCCCCTCCCTGGTGAGCAGCAGAGGGAGACCTGCAGGGTTCTGGCTGGGGTCTGGCCAGGACTCTGGCAGTGACTGGAGGTGTGAAGTGGCTGGGCCTGCCCCTCCCTGGTGAGCAGCAGAGGGGAGACCTGCAGGGTTCTGGCTGGGATCTGGCCAGTCTCTGGCAGTGACTGGAGGTGTGAAGTGGGTCCTGACGCTCCTTCGGGAGTTAGTCAGTGGCTGGGCCTGCCCCTCCCTCAGTGAAGGGGGAGAGCACCAGGCCAGCTCCTGGCCGCACGGGGAACTCCTTTGTTTGGCCTCAGCGGCATCCCTTCCTGCCTCTGGGGGGCACTGCTGGCTCTGGAATGAAGCTCTGCTGCCTCCTGGTTGGCTCCCTGGTCTCTGCTGTTCTTTCTCCTTCCTTTGTGTCTCTCTGTGTGAGTGTGTGTGAGTCTGCTTCTTGTGAAAGTGGATGTAGCACTGTGGACAGGGCAGACCAAGACTGACCGGAGCTGGTCTCATCCAGGCAGGTGTTCGGAGGAGCATCTCTTCCCTGGTGCTGTCCCCCTGGACCACCCAGCACCTCCCCCAGGCCCAGCTCTTCAGCTGGGGTCACCTTCACAGTCTCAGTCAGGGCTCTGCTGCCTGGGCTGGCTGGCCGGGCTCCCTGTTGGCCAGGAGCCTGGATTTACAGCCTCCCTTCTCCCTGGGCTGGTCCCTCCTCAGATGAGGCTGCTGATCAGGCCACATTTTTAAATTGGTTCTGCCCTGCAAACCCTCCTCTGCAGGAGAACCACGTGGCCCTGAAACCCATTCCAATGGTGACCCCCCTTGACCTCTGCTCTCGGGTCTGCAGGAGCACCTGGAAGCCCCTTGTGTTCTTCCACGGCCGTCTGCACTGAGACGCACAGACACCCCCAGCCAGTAGGTGGGCTTCTGAGCAGAGGAAGCCTGGGGGCTGCCTAGACATGGCTGCCTCTCACTGGTCCCCAGGGGCCAGGACTTTTCACAGCTGGGTCCTGTGGCCCAGGGGGCAGAAGCACCGGTCCTCAGAAGTGAAGGTGAAGTGGGAGGGGAGCGACCCAGGGTCAAGGCTGGAGGGAGTGGGCTCCAGGAGGAACGTGGCTTGGGCAGCAGGCGAGAGCCCGTGGGTGCCTTCAGGGAGGAGGAGAGCGCCTCGGCCATCCCTGCGTCTCACGGGGTGGGCCTTGGGCCTGTTAGGAAGGCGTCTTCCTGGTGTGGCGGAGGGGGCAGGAGCTGTTGCCGGCTCTCTTCGGGGCTCTCTTCCTTCTCCTTCTCTCGTGTTCTGGATGCTCCAGAGTCCTGCAGTCATGGAGGCCAATGTTGGGAGGGACAGAGAGACCACTGCCCCAAGATCTCCACATCATGGAAGAGCAGGAGGCCAGGTCCTGCAGACGGCTGGCAGCACTGTGTGCTCTGGTGCCATGCTCACGTGTGAGAGCATTTGTTCCTGAGCACCATCCTGGTACTTTATGGTTCATTTAATAAGCGTGAAGACTAGTGTGCAGAGCGGTGACCTTCACCACGGAACGGCAGAGCACAGAGTGCCCTCCAGGTCTCAGGGCTCCAGATGCCCCAGCTGAACACTTGTGCCTAAAAGGGACGATTTGCCGACTGCGGACTGTGTGCCAGGGGCCTTACCCCTGTGATCTACACCCTTCAAGACAGCCAGGCCGGGTACCCAGTTCTCCCGTCATCTAGATAAACAGTCGAGCCCTGGACACACCGAGGGACTTGCTCATGTGCGTGTTTCTCAAGTCCCAGTTGATGCCGTGAACAGCAGCATTCCCACGAACGGCTCCAAGCCACCCCATCCAGGGCCCTGTTTAAGCTGACAGGAGGGAGAGACTGCGTGCAACTGCAAACCTGCTCTGACGTGGTGAGAACTTCAGGAAGGAGCATGGGAGAAGACCGGACAGCAGGGCTTTCATGAGGAACAGCATCTGCTGGCCCAGCTTCCCAAAGTAGCCCTGGCAAAAAGTGGCTCTGTGGGTGCCTGAGCAGGGCCCCCCTAGGCTGGTCTTCTGGCTGTGGGTGGCCCCAGAGTCACCTCACTGCAGACCTAACAGAGCTGACAGAGCTGGCTCTGCCCGTCCCAGCATGACCAGGTTGCAGAGCTAAGGTCCACCATTCAGTGCTAGCCCAGTGGTTTGGCAGCTAGGACCTATGAGGGGTCACCCTCTCCTCTGGGCACGGAGAATAAGACTGGAGGCAAGGTCTGGCAGCCTCAGTGGGCTCGGCCTGTGTGTGGGCTGGTGTGGGACACACAGCTGGGCCAGGAGCAGTGAGGGGCAGTGGCTCTGGGGTGACAAAGAGGACGACGGGAGGCAGGAGCCTTCCTCCTGCCTTCAGGGAACAACCAGAAACCAGAGGTGCTTGCTCTGTGCTGCGACACACAAGAAGCATTTTTAATTTGTTCTGCAGCGGTTTGTTTCTGATGGTCAAATGAAGATCAAAAGTCATGAGACAGACTGAGATCTCTTCACGATGGCTCAGTAGGTGAAGATGCATATGCTGGGTCTGACCTTGCAGCTTATTACTTTTTTAAAAAATATTTTTAATTGTAAGTGGACACCATACCTTTATTTTATTTATTTGTTTTTATGTGGTGCTGAGGATCAGTCCCAGTGCCTCACACATGCTAGGCAAGGGCTCCACCACTGAGATACAGCCCCAGACCCATCACTACTTTTAAATGAGTAGCCAGTTTAGAAATTAAACCTGAAGCTGGATGTGGTGGCCACCATTGTAATTCCAGCAACTCAGGGGGCTGAGGCAGGAGGATGGCAAATTCAAGGTCATCTTGGGCAACTTAGCAAGACCCTGTCTCAGAATAAAACATAAAAAGAGCTGGGGACTTAGCTCAGCAGTAGAACACCTTTGGGTTTCATCCTCAGTACAAAAAGAAAAGAAAAGAAAGAAAGAAAGAGAAAGAAAGAAAGAAAGAAAGAAAGAAAGAAAGAGAAAGAAAGAAAGAAAAAGAGAAAGAAAGAAAGAAAGAAAGAAAGAAAGAGAGACAACGTGAAGCTTTTGGAAAAGCTTCTCTGCTTGCACATGGGGGCTGCTTCACAGACACGTGTCTGGGGCTTGGTCCCAAGCACCTGTGTGGAAGGGACCTGGGGGGCAGAGGTGAGCCCAAAGTGTGGGCACACGAGTCCTACACGTGCACAGCTGTGGCGCTGTCCTGGGACACAGGTGTGGTGTGAAGGTGGGAGTGGTGGGTGGGGCCCTTGCCCAGCATGGTGCCTGCTGCACAGGAGGCCACAGAAGCTCACTGAGTGGGTGCACTCAGGAAGTGTCTCCTCACCTCTTTCCTAGATAACACACATATAAGGGAGCGTTCTTTCCTTCTACCTTTGAACAGAACTTCAGAAAATGATAACCACACCAAGTGGTCTCACCCAACTGCAGACCCCAACTCGTCATTCATTACTCTGTGTGTGTGTGTGTGTGTGTGAGTGTGTGTGTAGGGCTGAAACACATACTATGTCCCCTGGCCCTAACCCATCTGTTTCTTTGTGCTGGATACCCAAACCAGACAATGACATATCAAGCAAAGAGAACTACAGACCAATATCTCTGATGAAGAGATGCAAAAATCCTTAATAAAGATTAGCAAACTGCATTCAAAACACATGAAGGAGATAGTGCACCATGACCAAGTGGGTCTCATCCTAGGGAGGACAAGTTGGTTCAACATATGAGAATCGATAAACGTGACTCATCACTTAAATAGAATTAAAACAGGAACAGGACAAGGGCCTCCACTCTCATCACTCCTCTTCAACAGAGTCCTTGAAACTCTAGCCAGAGCAATCAAGCAAAAGGAGGAAACTAAAGGGATAGGAATAGGAAAAGAAGAAGTAAAATCATCTCTGTTTGTTGATGATAGGATTCTATATCTAGAAGACCCAAAGTAATCCACCAGAAAACTTTCAGAGCTGATAAACAAATCCATCAGAGTAGTCGTCGGTCACAAGATCAACATTAACACATCAGCAGCTGTCCTAGACACTAACAGTGCGTATGATTTGGATTCTTGGTCATTGCCATTCTGACTGGAATGAGATGAAATCCACAATCCAAATCACTAACAGTGATTCTGCTGAGAAAGACACTAGAAAAATTTTCATTCACAGTGACCTCAAAATAGAATACTTGGCAATTGACCTAACCCAGGAGGTGAAAGACCTCTACAGTGAGAACGATGGAACACTGAAGAAAAATATTGAAGATCTTACAAGATGAAAAGATCTCCCCTGTTCTTGGAGAGGCAGAATTAGTATTGTCAAAATGTCTATCTTACCAAAAGCATCGTGCAGATTCAATGCAATCCTCATTAAAATACCCATGACATTTTTCACAAAACTAGAAAAAACAGTTCTAAAATTCATGAGGAAGAATCAAAAGGCATCCTGGGTAAGAACTATGTTGGAGGCAACACAATATCTGATCTCAAATTATACTACAGAACTACAGTAAAAGAAGCAGAAGGTACTGGCACCAGAGCAGACATGAAGACCAGTGAAATGGAGTGGGGGACCCAGGGACTGCTCCCATGGACAGTGACCTGGTACTTGACAAAGTGCTGGTAGCCTTTTTATCAAATGTGCTAGGAAAACTGGACGTCCATATGTAAGAGAATGAAACTAGGTCCTTATCTCTCACACTGCACAAAAGTCAACTCAAAGTGGACCAAAGGGCTAGGAATTAGACCAGAAACTCTGCAACTACTAGAAGAAAATATCACCCCAACACTCCATCATATTGGTGTGCCTACTGACTTCCTCAACCAGACCCCTAAAGCTGAAGAGATCAAGCAAAAAATGAACAACTGGGATGGCATCAAGTTAAAAAGCATGTGCACCACCAAGGAAACTATTAAGAGCATGAAGAGAAAACCCACAGAAGGGGAGAAAATCTGTGCCACCTTCTCCTCTGACAGGGGATTCATATCCAGAATATATAAAGAACTAAAAACTTGACACCAAACCCCAAAATAACTGAATCAATAAATAGATGGGCAAAAGAACTAACCAGATATCTCTCAAAATAAGAAATATGAATAACCAAGAAATAAAGAAAAAATGTTCAATCATCAGCAATGAGGAAACTGTAAACCCTAACTTGAGATCTCATCTCACTCCAGTCAGAATGGCAACGACCAAGAATCCAAATAATAATGAATGAATGCTGTTGAGGATGTGGGGGAAAAGGGACACACACACTTTGTGGGTGGGACTGCAAATTAGTACAACCACTCTGGAAAGCAGTGTGGAGAGTTCTCAAAATGCTGGGAGTGGAACCCTCCTATGACCCAGCCTCTGACTCCTTGGCATTTATCCAGAAGATCTAAAGTCAGCCGACTACAGCAATGCAGCCATGTCAGTGTTTACAGCAGCACGATTCAGATGGCCTAGCTGCAGCACCAGCCGAGGGGCCCTTCAACAGGTAAACAGGTAGAGAAAGTCTGATACCCATACACATGGAGCCTTTCTCAGCCACGGAGAAGGAAGGAACCATGACGTTGGCCAGCTAATGGGTCTCACTGAAGAACATCATGCTGAGTGAAAAAAGCCAGACTCAGAAATTCCAGGGTCAGATTTTTCTTTCAGATAAGGAAACTAGAGAAAAATCAGGGGGAAAAGGGTGGAGCTCCATGAAAACAGAAGGACGATCAGTGGAGGAGAGGAGGGGAGTGAGGGGAAAGGAGGAGGGATCAGAAAAGGGAGGAACTGCCGAAGGGGAACCTCTTCTTGATACACAGAGCAGTTAGTGCAGACGTGATGGTCCGCTCGGGTGTGCACAGGGCGTGCTGCTTGGCACCTTGGCTGGGGGTGTGATGGGCGGAGAAGATGGAGCCCGGGTCCAGTCCCTCTTCCTGTGAAGGCCTAGTGCCTATGAAGAGCAGAGGGAGCAGGCGAGCCAGGTGCCCAGGTGTGGGGGCTGGAGGGTGAGAGCCCATGGACACTCCTGAGAAGGAACCGTGTGTCTGGGGGAGGCAGTGTCTTGGGGTCTGGTCTTCCACGGACTTGGGGTTTCTGCCAGAGCCAAGGTTCAAAGGGAGGTAGGCAGCTGCACACCTGGAAAGCAGAGGAGAAAGACAGGGCGCTGAAGAAAACCCCTGGAGGGGGCTGGAGGGGTCCTGGTGGGAGAGCCCTGTCTCCATGTGCACCTGCCCCCAGACAGTCTTCTTACCAGAGCCTGACCTCGCCTCGCCACGGGGCAGCGGTCCGACAGACCAGGCCAGACTTCCAGGACAGCGAGCCCCCCTCCTATGCCCCCTCTGCACAGCCTTCTGACTCCGGCTCTCACGTGGGGGCTATGACGCTTTGATGGATTGAGGACTCACATGGGGTTGATCATGTTCCACGGTGAAAACCCGAAGCTGCAAGGAGAGCTGAGAAGAGCTAAGCATATTAAACCAGAATCACACCAAGGTAGGCCACCAGGAGAGACGGCTCCACAGGAGAGGCCAGAGGCAGCTGCAGGAGGCACGGCTGACTGCTCTGGAGGACACAGGAATGATGTGCAGAGAGCCCTGTGGGAGGGGCCAAAGACACTGTCCGCACAGCCTGGACCCAGCCATGTGCATGACCCACAGAACCACAGCTACTGTCCACTAATGCCCCTGTTGGCTGAGCGTGTGTATCTGCAGAGTATCTAAGACTACGTGTAGGGTGCATGGACGTGTATGTGTGAAGACACAGGTGATAAGAAACAGGGAGTAGGTGATGGATGACAGAGGATAGACAATAGGTGAATGATAGATGGGTAACAGATGGTAGATGATGGGAGATGATAGAGGATCGTGGATGGTAGATGATGATAGATGAGAGAGGATGTGGATGATAGAGAGGTGATAGATGAGAGAGGATGGTAGGTATAGATGGTAGATGGTAGATAGGTGACAGATAATGGTAGATGATAGATGATGGTAGGTATAGATGGTGGATGATAGATAGGTGACAGATAATGGTAGATGATAGATGATGGCAGGTATAGATGGTAGATAGGTGACAGATAATGGTAGATGATAGATGATGGCAGGTATAGATGGTGGATGATAGATAGGTGACAGATAATGGTAGATGATAGATGATGGTAGGTATAGATGGTAGATGATAGATAGGTGACAGATAATGGTAGATGATAGATGATGGTAGGTATAGATGGTGGATGATAGATAGGTGACAGATAATGGTAGATGATAGATGATGGTAGGTATAGATGGTGGATGATAGATAGGTGACAGATAATGGTAGATGATAGATAATAGATGATAGATGATGGTAGGTATAGATGGTGGATGGTAGATAGGTGACAGATAATGGTAGATGATAGATAATGGTAGGTATAGATGATAGATAGGTGACAGATAATGGTAGATGATAGATGATGGTAGGTATAGATGGTGGATGGTAGATAGGTGACAGATAATGGTAGATGATAGATAATAGATGATAGATGATGGTAGGTATAGATGATAGATAGGTGACAGATAATGGTAGATGATAGAGGATGGTAGGTATAGATGGTGGATGGTAGATAGGTGACAGATAATGGTAGATGATAGATGATGGTAGGTATAGATGGTGGATGGTAGATAGGTGACAGATAATGGTAGATGACAGATGATGGTAGGTATAGATGATAGATAGGTGACAGATAATGGTAGATGATAGATGATGGTAGGTATAGATGGTAGATGGTAGATAGGTGACAGATAATGGTAGATGATAGATAACAGATGATAGATGATGGTAGGTATAGATGATAGATAGGTGACAGATAATGGTAGATGATAGAGGATGGTAGGTATAGATGGTAGATAGGTGACAGATAATGGTAGATGATAGATAACAGATGATAGATGATGGTAGGTATAGATGATAGATAGGTGACAGATAATGGTAGATGATAGATAACAGATGATAGATGATGGTAGGTATAGATGGTAGATAGGTGACAGATAATGGTAGATGATAGATGATGGTAGGTATAGATGGTAGATGATAGATAGGTGACAGATAATGGTAGATGATAGATAATAGATGATAGATGATGGTAGGTATAGATGATAGATAGGTGACAGATAATGGTAGATGATAGAGGATGGTAGGTATAGATGGTGGATGATAGATAGGTGACAGATAATGGTAGATGATAGATGATGGCAGGTATAGATGGTAGATAGGTGACAGATAATGGTAGATGATAGATGATGGCAGGTATAGATGGTGGATGATAGATAGGTGACAGATAATGGTAGATGATAGATGATGGTAGGTATAGATGGTGGATGATAGATAGGTGACAGATAATGGTAGATGATAGATAATAGATGATAGATGATGGTAGGTATAGATGGTGGATGGTAGATAGGTGACAGATAATGGTAGATGATAGATAATGGTAGGTATAGATGATAGATAGGTGACAGATAATGGTAGATGATAGATGATGGTAGGTATAGATGGTGGATGGTAGATAGGTGACAGATAATGGTAGATGATAGATGATGGTAGGTATAGATGATAGATAGGTGACAGATAATGGTAGATGATAGATGATGGTAGGTATAGATGGTAGATGGTAGATAGGTGACAGATAATGGTAGATGATAGATAATAGATGATAATGATGGTAGGTATAGATGATAGATAGGTGACAGATAATGGTAGATGATAGAGGATGGTAGGTATAGATGGTGGATGGTAGATAGGTGACAGATAATGGTAGATGATAGATGATGGTAGGTATAGATGGTGGATGGTAGATAGGTGACAGATAATGGTAGATGATAGAGGATGGTAGGTATAGATGGTGGATGGTAGATAGGTGACAGATAATGGTAGATGATAGAGGATGGTAGGTATAGATGGTAGATGATAGATAGGTGACAGATAATGGTAGATGATAGATGATGGTAGGTATAGATGGTAGATAGGTGACAGATAATGGTAGATGATAGATGATGGTAGGTATAGATGGTGGATGGTAGATAGGTGACAGATAATGGTAGATGATAGATGATGGTAGGTATAGATGGTGGATGGTAGATAGGTGACAGATAATGGTAGATGATAGAGGATGGTAGGTATAGATGGTAGATGGTAGATAGGTGACAGATAATGGTAGATGATAGATGATGGTAGGTATAGATGGTAGATGGTAGATAGGTGACAGATAATGGTAGATGATAGATGATGGTAGGTATAGATGGTAGATAGGTGACAGATAATGGTAGATGATAGATGATGGTAGGTATAGATGGTGGATGATAGATAGGTGACAGATAATGGTAGATGATAGATGATGGTAGGTATAGATGGTGGATGGTAGATAGGTGACAGATAATGGTAGATGATAGATGATGGTAGGTATAGATGGTGGATGGTAGATAGGTGACAGATAATGGTAGATGATAGATGATGGTAGGTATAGATGGTAGATAGGTGACAGATAATGGTAGATGATAGAGGATGGTAGGTATAGATGGTAGATAGGTGACAGATAATGGTAGATGATAGATGATGGTAGGTATAGATGGTGGATGATAGATATGTGACAGATAATGGTAGATGATAGATGATGGTAGGTATAGATGGTGGATGATAGATAGGTGACAGATAATGGTAGATGATAGATAATAGATGATAGATGATGGTAGGTATAGATGGTAGATAGGTGACAGATAATGGTAGATGATAGATGATGGTAGGTATAGATGGTGGATGATAGATAGGTGACAGATAATGGTAGATGATAGATAATAGATGATAGATGATGGTAGGTATAGATGGTGGATGGTAGATAGGTGACAGATAATGGTAGATGATAGATAATGGTAGGTATAGATGATAGATAGGTGACAGATAATGGTAGATGATAGATGATGGTAGGTATAGATGGTGGATGGTAGATAGGTGACAGATAATGGTAGATGATAGATGATGGTAGGTATAGATGATAGATAGGTGACAGATAATGGTAGATGATAGATGATGGTAGGTATAGATGGTAGATGGTAGATAGGTGACAGATAATGGTAGATGATAGATAATAGATGATAGATGATGGTAGGTATAGATGATAGATAGGTGACAGATAATGGTAGATGATAGAGGATGGTAGGTATAGATGGTGGATGGTAGATAGGTGACAGATAATGGTAGATGATAGATGATGGTAGGTATAGATGATAGATAGGTGACAGATAATAGTAGATGATAGATGATGGTAGGTATAGATGGTAGATAGGTGACAGATAATGGTAGATGATAGATGATGGTAGGTATAGATGGTAGATAGGTGACAGATAATGGTAGATGATAGATAATAGATGATAGATGATGGTAGGTATAGATGGTAGATAGGTGACAGATAATGGTAAATGATAGAGGATGGTAGGTATAGATGATAGATAGGTGACAGATAATGGTAGATGATAGAGGATGGTAGGTATAGATGGTAGATGATAGATAGGTGACAGATAATAGTAGATGATAGATGATGGTAGGTATAGATGGTGGATGATAGATAGGTGACAGATAATGGTAGATGATAGATGATGGTAGGTATAGATGGTGGATGATAGATAGGTGACAGATAATGGTAGATGATAGATGATGGTAGGTATAGATGGTGGATGGTAGATAGGTGACAGATAATGGTAGATGATAGATGATGGTAGGTATAGATGGTAGATGGTAGATAGGTGACAGATAATGGTAGATGACAGATGATGGTAGGTATAGATGGTAGATGGTAGATAGGTGACAGATAATGGTAGATGATAGATGATGGTAGGTATAGATGGTAGATAGGTGACAGATAATGGTAGATGATAGATAATAGATGATAGATGATAGATGATGGTAGATGATAGAGAGGTGACAGATAATGGTAGATGATAGATAATAGATGATAGATGATGGTAGGTATAGATGGTAGATAGGTGACAGATAATGGTAGATGATAGATAACAGATGATAGATGATGGTAGGTATAGATGATAGATAGGTGACAGATAATGGTAGATGATAGATAACAGATGATAGATGATGGTAGGTATAGATGATAGATAGGTGACAGATAATGGTAGATGATAGAGGATGGTAGGTATAGATGGTAGATAGGTGACAGATAATGGTAGATGATAGATAACAGATGATAGATGATGGTAGGTATAGATGATAGATAGGTGACAGATAATGGTAGATGATAGATAACAGATGATAGATGATGGTAGGTATAGATGGTAGATAGGTGACAGATAATGGTAGATGATAGATGATGGTAGGTATAGATGGTAGATGATAGATAGGTGACAGATAATGGTAGATGATAGATGATGGTAGGTATAGATGGTAGATAGGTGACAGATAATGGTAGATGATAGATAACAAATGATAGATGATGGTAGGTATAGATGATAGATAGGTGACAGATAATGGTAGATGATAGATGATGGTAGGTATAGATGGTAGATGATAGATAGGTGACAGATAATGGTAGATGATAGATAATAGATGATAGATGATGGTAGGTATAGATGATAGATAGGTGACAGATAATGGTAGATGATAGAGGATGGTAGGTATAGATGGTAGATGATAGATAGGTGACAGAAAATGGTAGATGATAGATGATGGTAGGTATAGATGGTAGATGATAGATAGGTGACAGATAATGGTAGATGATAGATAATAGATGATAGATGATGGTAGGTATAGATGGTAGATAGGTGACAGATAATGGTAGATGATAGATGATGGTAGGTATAGATGGTGGATGATAGATAGGTGACAGATAATGGTAGATGATAGATGATGGTAGGTATAGATGATAGATAGGTGACAGATAATGGTAGATGATAGATGATGGTAGGTATAGATGGTAGATAGGTGACAGATAATGGTAGATGATAGATGATGGTAGGTATAGATGGTAGATAGGTGACAGATAATGGTAGATGACAGATAATAGATGATAGATGATAGATGATGGTAGATGATAGAGAGGTGACAGATAATGGTAGATGATAGATGATGGTAGGTATAGATGGTGGATGATAGATAGGTGACAGATAATGGTAGATGATAGATAATAGATGATAGATGATGGTAGGTATAGATGGTAGATAGGTGACAGATAATGGTAGATGATAGAGGATGGTAGGTATAGATGGTAGATGATAGATAGGTGACAGATAATGGTAGATGATAGATGATGGTAGGTATAGATGGTAGTTGATAGATAGGTGACAGATAATGGTAGATGATAGATAATAGATGATAGATGATGGTAGGTATAGATGGTAGATAGGTGACAGATAATGGTAGATGATAGAGGATGGTAGGTATAGATGGTAGATGATAGATAGGTGACAGATAATGGTAGATGATAGATGATGGTAGGTATAGATGGTGGATGATAGATAGGTGACAGATAATCGTAGATGATAGATGATGGTAGGTATAGATGATAGATGATAGATAGGTGACAGATAATGGTAGATGATAGATGATGGTAGGTATAGATGATAGATGATAGATAGGTGACAGATAATGGTAGATGATAGATGATGGTAGGAATAGATGGTAGATGATAGATAGGTGACAGATAATGGTAGATGAGAGATGATGGTAGGTATAGATGATAGATGATAGATAGGTGACAGATAATGGTAGATGATAGATGATGGTAGATGATAGAGAGGTGACAGATAATGGTAGATGATAGATAATAGATGATAGATGATGGTAGGTATAGATGATAGATAGGTGACAGATAATGGTAGATGATAGATGATGGTAGGTATAGATGATAGATAGGTGACAGATAATGGTAGATGATAGATGATGGTAGGTATAGATGGTAGATGATAGATAATAGATGATAGATGATAGATGATGGTAGATGATAGAGAGGTGACAGATAATGGTAGATGATAGATAATAGATGATAGATGATGGTAGATGATAGAGATGATAAATGATGGTTCATTATGGTAGATGATAGATGATAGAGAGGTGATAGTGATGATAGATGATAGAGAGGTGATAGATGATGGTAGATGGTGGTGGATGATAGATGATGGTAGATGGTGGTGGATGATAGATGATGGTAGATGGTGGTGGATGATAATGACAGATAATAGATGATAGATAATAGGTGATAAATGATAGATGATGGTAGATGATGGAGAGGTGATAAATGATGGTAGATGATAGAGATGATAAATGATGGTAGATGATAGAGATGATAAATGATGGTAGATTATGGTAGATGATAGAGAGGTGATAGTGATGGTAGATGATAGAGAGGTGATAATGATGGTAGATGATAGAGAGGTGATAGTGATGGTAGATGATAGAGAGGTGATAGTGATGGTAGATGGTGGTGGATGATAGATGATGGTATATGGTGGTGGATGATAGAAGACAGATAATAGATGATAGATAATAGGTGATAAGTGATAGATGATGGTAGATGATAGAGAGGTGATAAATGATGGTAGATGATAGAGATGATAAATGATGGTAGATGATAGAGATGATAAATGATGGTAGATGATGGTAGATGGTGGTGGATGATAGATGATGGTAGATGGTGGTGGATGATAGATGATGGTAGATGGTGGTGGATGATAGATGATGGTAGATGGTGGTGGATGATAGATGATGGTAGATGGTGGTGGATGATAGAAGACAGATAATAGATGATAGATAATAGGTGATAAATGATAGATGATGGTAGATGATAAGTGAAAAGTGATGATTATAGATGATAGGTGGTAGATGATGGTAGATGATAGATGACAGATGAGATGACAGATGATAGGTGATAGATGACAGATGGATGAGAGATAAGTGGTAGATGACAGAGAGATAGATCCTAGATAGGCAGAAGACAGCTCTTCAGGGGCCTATGTGACAGTGTTGGCAATCCTCCTTGACTGACAGCAGTTCTCTTCAGGTACTTTGAGTCCTGTCTCTCCCTCCTCCTCCGGCCGACCCTGCCTGACCCTGGATCAGCACTTTGAGAGCAGAGCTGCGGAGCCACCTTCCTCACGTCCTTCCAAGGGTGGCACTGGGACTTCCCGCCTCCAGAGCCTTCTCCACCCACGGGCCTGTGCTCAGCACCTTGAGGGCAGAAGGGAGCAGCCGCACAACTAAAGCCAAATCGCAAGCTCATGAGAGTCTTGATTCCAGTGTGCTGCCATCTCTGATGGCAGAGCTTCCCTCCAGAGGAGTGAGGGGAGCAGCAGGCCCTGTTCTGAACACTGTCTTTGTTTACAAACAAGAAGCCAAGTCTCAGGACACTTGCACTGGAGGTCTGGAGTTCGTCCATTGGATGTAGCCTCTTGCTGCTGTTCCTTTGATTCAGCTGCAGGTCCTGGGGCCCCTGGTGTAAACGTGGGGTCCTGCCCCTTCTATGCCTGTCTCTGCAGGTGCCAGCTGCCTTTGCTGTTGCTGCATGAAGGTCAGGGAAGGGAACAGGTGTGCATAGCACAGGGAACTGCAGTTCTGTCTTCCATGAGGGGTCAAAGGCCTCCAAGCTGCTGACATGATCTAAACAACTCTTGGTAGCCAGAGCTGGGCTGGGGGTCCCTCGTAGGCCCCCAGTTCCACCACTGGAAAACATGGCCATGACACAACTGGAGAGGAGGCACGTGGCTGATGGGTGGTGGGCACTGTGGCTGTCTCTTCACACTTTGTCCCTCTCCCCACTCCTGTACACCACTACCCCGGAGTGGGAGTTCATGGTGGGCTCCAGACGGCAGGGTGGAGACCCCTTCATCCACTCTGCTTTTCTTTCCCTGCAGGCACTCAGCATGGCTATGAGTAAGGTGGCCTCTGTGCACCACTCCTTGGTATGCCACCAGAGGCACCAGGTGGTTCTGAGAGATGAGGGAGCCCACGGTCAGTGGCATGTTCCCCAGGGCAACTGTACCTGCATTTTATTTTAACTGGGAGTAAATCCTGCTCATTTTTAGCCTGTGCCCCCTGGTTCCTCATATTTATTTTTTTATTTTTGGTGTACCGGGGATTGAACTCAGGGTCACTCAACCACTGAGCCACATCCCCAGCCCTATTTTGTATTTTATTTAGAGACAGGGTCTCACTGAGTTATTAAGTGCCTCACCATTGTTGAGCCTAGCTTTGAACTCTCGATCCTCCTGACTCAGCCTCCTGAAATACTGGGATTACAGTGCCACCACGCCCAACCTAAAAATTGTTCTTAATAATAAAATTGCCATGACAGAGAGGAAGGACTGATTCCAGCCTTGTGGGCCAATGGCTCCTATGGCTGAGGCCAGTACAAAAGCACCTCTGACATCGTGGGGCCTGCTTTATGCAAGGGAAGTTGAGAAGACCCAGGAGCTAGAGAGCTGTCAGCGATGGAGAGGGAGGACCTGAGCTCTTCAGCAGAATGGAGGCCCCAAGAAGCCGAGCGAGCACTCTGCAGCTGGTAGGTGACCTGGCTGCCTGTGCCTGTTCTCGTGTTCCACATGTGCAAAGGACTTCACACTGACTTGCACTGCAGTACGGATGGTGCTGACCAAGATGGACACAGGGAGAGGTTAAGTTTCTCCACCAGAGAAACACTAACACAGAGAAAACCACAGGGGGAAAGTGTGACTAGCAAGGAGGCCTGGGCGTGGGGAGGCCGTCTGGGAAAACCCGAGAGAAAGCATCGGAGGTCAAATGAGGAAAGCAGGACTTGCTCTTCTCCAGGGCAGCCGGGCTGTGTGTAAGGAGAAAAGGACAGGAGGGCCAGCCAGCGGTGTTGCCATCCCCAGGGTCTGGAGAGTCTCAGGACCACCACTTTTCAAGGTCACAAGGAGGAAGGTGAAAAGTGGCCGAGAGGAAGCCCATGACCTGGCTGTCTACATGACGGCAAATCGTTTCATGGGGGGTTTTCAAAACCACAAATCTTACTTACCAGATATCTAGATTTTTAGAAATAAAAATCAGACACTTTTAAAATAAAAATCCCTTGTTATTCAGTGTTTCTTCCGACCACACAGTAGCCATCTGTTGAATCAGTGGCCTCTGAAACACTGCATGTGTCGTGATTGTGCACATGGCAGCTCACCAACATCTCACTGGCCCTTTTCTCCAGGGAGAGAACATGCAGGACCCAGGGGAACTTCCATCTCAGTCCCAGGCATGGAGGCAGCCGCGAGCTCTGCCCTGCCAGAGCATGCTCAGTGATGGTCGCCCATGGCCCAGGTGAGGCACTTGGCATGATGTCCATGCCTGGAGCCAGGGGGTAGGAGGGTAGGTGGGGGGGTGAGCCGCTGACGCTGGCCCGAGCGGACGCGACAGGCTGCTTTCCAAGCTCCCCCAGACCCCGCACTTCTACAAAGAGGACTCCTTCTCCGGCCACAGGTTCTTTACTTCTCCACATTCCAAGGTGGCCCTGGGTGGCAGGGTCAGTTCTGCAGCTGCAGGGTGGTGAGGTCAGGGCTCAGGGTTGCTTGGTACTGTGGACAGTCTCCCTTGGTCATATCATGGCCTTTGTGCCCAGTTCAGTGACACTGCTACTGAGGAATTAGACACCAACAATGTCATCATCATCAGTGTGAAACATGGATTTAGTGGCCACTGAGCTTCAAGGTTTTAATCCCTTGGCAGCGAGATCCAGTTGATCTCTCGTGTCACAGGAGCCTGAGGTTCAGGAGCAGAACGCAGGCAACTAGTGCCTGCTGCCGTCACTGGGGGCTGCAGGGAGGGAAGCTGGGTCTGAGTCTGGGTGCCACCTGCTGAAACACCACCCCCTGGCTGGCTGGCCAGAGGCTGGGCGGCCAAGACGGTGCTGGCAGAGCTGGCCCCGGCCAGAGCCTTTCCTGGCGTTTGAATGGCTGTGTTCTGGTGGGGTCCTGCCACCGTGGGAGGCCAGGGCTCATGTCCTCCTCTCAGGAGTGCGCCACCTCCTCAGACCCAGCTTAGACCAGGCCCTGCCTCTTCCCCTACGGCTGGAGGCGCCCACTGCTCACATCCCGGTGGGTTGGGTCCAGCAGCTGGAGTTTTGAGGAGCAGAGTAGGCGACACAGGACTCCAGTGGCTCCCACCTTCCAGACGGGCTCTCCCCCGGCCAGCTGCCCGGAGCCCCAGTTCTGCGGGCTCATCTCGGGGCCCAGGCTCCAGTCCGCTCGTGGCTCCTTGGTATCAGCTTCTCCAGACCTTCTAGATTGCCTCTCCCAGCTGGGCTTTTCTTGGTTTTCCTCTGTTCTTACTGTTTTCCTTTTCTGAAACCCTCTGCTTTACTT
This sequence comes from Urocitellus parryii, assembly GCF_045843805.1. Lineage (NCBI taxonomy): Eukaryota > Metazoa > Chordata > Mammalia > Rodentia > Sciuridae > Urocitellus > Urocitellus parryii. The sequence continues at coordinate 146,056,013 of NC_135539.1, read as the reverse complement.
CTCTTTCTTTCTGTTCACCTCATCAGCAGCCAGTTTTCCTTGACCTCTGCCACCACTGCCCACTGGGTCCACATGTTCCTGTGCTCCCCCATCAAGCAGGGCCGCATGCCTGGGGGAATCCCCTGCCCATGGAGCCCCCAGGACCCTCTGCCCCTTGCCCTCCCAGAGGCCCCTGCCTATTGCTGTGGCTGTTTCTGGCCAGGGACCCATGTGGGTGGGGTCAGGCATTGGGTGGGGTAAGGTATTGGGGGCAGAACTGAGTCAGTGGGCTTGTCCTCCAGCAGATGAAGCACAGGCTGGGACTCTGGTCATGGAGGGGCCAGGGCTCTGGGGAGCCCTCTGCTGGCTGTGTGGTCGGGGTACAGGATGGAGGCTACTGGAGGCAGTGGATGTGAGAGAGCTTCAGGAGTGCCCCAGAGTGGCAGGTAGGTGGCACTATCCTTCAGCAGACCTGCAAGAGACAAAGTGGACTTGCAAACAGATGCAGGAGGGGGGAGGAGGCCGTTCCTCTCTGAGGACGTTGTCCCCTTCCGGGTGACCTTCCCCAGTTTCCACTCATCTGCCTGCAACTCTTCAGTGTGTGGAATGAAGTGTGGGACAGAGTCTTACCTTGAGGACTTCCAAGCCAGGTGAGGGTCAGTCTTCCTTCATCTCTTGCTTTCCTCCAGTTTCCCGTCCAGGGACGTCCAGCGGCTTCTAGCTGCTGTGCTTGGGCATCTGCTGCACTGTCCAGCCATGTCCCTGGCACCTCCAGGGCTAACGCCCACCGCAGTGCTAACATCGGGTTCTGCCACGTTAGACGTCCAGCAAAGCTCTCTTCTGTGGAGCCTCCTCTGGTTTTGCCAGGGGACAGACAGATGAGGTGGGAACACGAGGTTCAGGGAATGGTGCTATCACGCAGCCCACTGTGCTGAGCCTCACAGGCTTTCCTTCCAAGAAGCTCAACATGGCCAACGTGGACAGGCTACGTCACACTCCTCAGCAGACTGCCCACTAACTGAAGGAGAAACACAAGTCCCATGTCCATAAGAGGAACCCAAGTCCCCCTGAGGGGGAGACTTTGTGACCAGATCCCAAACTCAGGGCGATAAGAATCATTCCTCCCGACCATAAAAATGTAAGAATTCATGGTGAAGAATCCCATGAGAACTGGTCAGCAGGGCCAAGGTGACCCAGAGTTGTCCTGACATTGGGGACTTGAAAGTCGGATGTCATCCTGCTGCCAGCCAAAGGTCAGGAGGTGGACCTGGGTGGGATCCCCAGTAAAACTGGAGTGCGGAAGAGACTCTTTGTCCTCTTCTCTCTTTCCTCTTCCTCCAATGAGTCACGCCTGTGACTCTGAGTGATCCATCCTAAGTCTTTCTGACCTGGTCCTAAGCATGGGGTTGTGAAGGGCTCTTCCACCACCTCGGCTCTCGAAGGCCCCGGCTCTGTGCCAGCCGGGTGCTGAGGATCGGGCTGTGGAGGCCCAGTCAGCAGGGCTGTCAAACAGGACTTCAGGTGCTGCTCAGTCGTCATGAGAAGCCTCAGTGGAAGCCCACACCAGCCCAGAGAGAAGGGCCATCTGGTGAGTGCCACCCTGGATCCCTGTGTCCTCGCTCAGCGGGCCCCAGACTCAGGGGTCTGCTGTTCTCACCCGTCTCTCTGCCGGTCTGGAAGGACTTCTTCCTCAGCAAGAGCCCTCCAGCAGAGCCCCAGACCTGACTGGACTCAGCTCTGCCTCCGGGGGGGACAGGAGGCACCAGGCTGGTCTTTGCCAACTCCTGCGTCTTGGTGGTGACTGTCCTGGGCTGACTTCAAGCTTGCTGAGGCGGAAGAGGGCCTGGGCCCTCCAAGCCCACCACCCACACCCGCAGGCAGCTCAGGAGGCTCTGCAGGCAAAGGCGCTGGGGAAAAGCTCCCGTGAGAGGGAGGGCCCTGCCGCCTCCGCGGATGCACCCTGACTGGGCCGAGGCGTGGCCTGCACCCGGCCCAGTCCTGAGGATTGTTTCCCCCGGGGTGGAAGGAAGACAGTGGAGTCAGGAGACTGCCTGGGCTTCTAGGGAGCAGAGGTCCTGGAGGGGAGAGGAGGTGGGCTAGCTGAGCGCTGCCCTGCACTTAGGGCTCAGAGCAGCTGCTGTGTGGTTCCAATTCTCAGAAGGATCCCAATCTAGGAGAGCCAGAGGCCCTGCCAGGGGACGTGTGCTGGGACCAAGGAGGTGGTCACCGGGTGCCGTGAGGAGAGCAGGAGGAAAGGAGGCCCTGTTTCCCGGGGCCAGGCAGAGCTGTGGCGGTGAGTGAGGGTCACGTGACTCTTCCCGCCATGTCCTCACTGGCTGACCCAGTGAAGAGAGGCCCAGACTTGAGGAAGCTGTGCCCCTGCACCTCAGCACCTGGGCTCTTCCTCCTGCCGCTGCCTCTGCACAGGTCCCCCGGCTCTCAGTGGGCTCCAGGCGCCTGGGGAGCCTGGGCCTGGGATGGCCAGAGCTGGGAGATGGTGCGGGACCACGGCCTCCAGGAGCGCACTCCAGCAGAGACTGACACTGGAGGCCCAGGGCCCTGGAGCTCTGCTGCCTGGGTGCAGAGCCGTGCCTCCACTGCCTTGGTGACCCGAGCTGAGTGTCCTGGGCCAGGAGGGGAAGGCGAGGAGAGGCCTGGTGGCAGTCTGCTCACCTGTGCAAGATCAGCTGAAAACGGGACTGAGACGCCAGCGCCGCTCATCCCAGCGGTGTGCTGTGCACTCTGGGTGAGGACCCTGGACGGGGAGAAGAACAAGCAGTGCCGCCTGTTCAGGCCCAGACTCGCCGGGGAGGATGCTGGTGGGTGCTGGTGGCAGGGCAGGCTGTCCTGGGTCTGTGGAGCCCGCGCAGTGGATGTCTGTGTGGGGCTGGCAGCATCCTTCCAGATCCACCTCTGATCTGGGCCTCGGGTGGGCAGAGGGCCCGGGCTGGGTGACTCGAAGGCATTGACAGTAGAGTGCAGCCCTGTGCCCTTTCTCACCCACCTCCCCCTGCTCCCGCCGGCCCTCCCCTCCCCTCCCGTGGTTTCCTCCTCGTGGGGAAGGCAGTGAGGAGCAGGCAAGGGTCAGAGCATCACAGAGACATCCTCCAAGGAGCAGATTCATTGATATTCCACTTAGGCTTTATTCTCGGACCCGATTCACTTTAATTATTTTGTAAATCACTCCTCACCCTGCACAGTGGAACCTGAAGCTCCAGCAGGCGTCTTGCAGGCTGCGGCTGGAGGAGGTGGCAGAGGGAGAAGGTGAGTGAGGAGGGTGGGCTGGGCTGGGCCCGAGGGCGGCTCTGTGTGGGCAGCTGTGGCCCCCCATCCTTCCTCCCTGGAGAGAGGACTCGCTGCCAGGCGGAGTGTGAGGACACAGCCCCAGCTCACCAAAACCTAGGGGGGAGGCTGGGGCTCCAGTGACACGGAGGGCTGCAGGATGACCAGGGTGAAGTCAGCAGGCTGGGACCCAGACCTGCGGCTGGTCTTGATGAGCCACTCTCTGGCTCTGCACTGATGCCCCTGAGCAGGCCAGGGCCAGACAACTGCAGGACTGGTGGACACAGTGGGGCCGGTAAGACCTCCTGAGAAACTGAGGTGATTACTCTTGCTATTGTGAGCACAGTCAGCCCTTGAGCTCCTAGGATGCACTCCAGCTGTGAGCAAGGGTTGTCTGCCCCAGACGCGGACGTCCAAGCTCACCAGGACAGCACCCTAGCTACAGAGCAGGTGCCCAGAGGCCCTGAGCCCACAGCAGGTCTGGAAAACAAGCCTGTGGGGGGGTGGGGAATGGTAGGAAGGTGCAGCCCTGGGGGAGAGGGAGGCTACAGATGCAGTAGAAAACTTGAACAGGAACAGAAAAGCCAGTCTGTGAAGGGAATGCCCAGTGAAGGAGAACAGGAAACGGAGAGAGCGTCTATGCGCACTCACCAAGTCAGGAGCCTGGCGGCCCCCCTGGGCCACTTCATCGGGACTCGCCTTCAGCTGAAGAGTAGGGCAGAGGACGATGAAGGTGCTCAGAGTGAGTCAGGCTGGGTCCAACCGGCCTTGGGGACCTGCTGCGGGAGCCATTGCTGTTAGAAGATCTGAGCTCCAGAAGGCGCTGCCTCTCCTCAGCTCCATGGCGACTCCTGAGCCCCACTGGGAAGAGTGGACGTCCCGTTGTACAAGACGGAGGACTTGTCAGGTATGTTTCCTCTCCTGTGAGTTACAACCGTGATCCCAGTAAGTCGTGGGTCCCCAGCAAAGACGAGGTTCCCAGGGTGAACAGGGGCATATTTGGCCCTTTAACACGGGGCTTTAGGTCACAATATTTTCATGGATCTTAGACCTAATATGACACAACGGCCATCTTCTCTCCTGAGGGTGAGATTCCGTTTTCCTTTTAGAAATGCAGGCAGTCTTGTTCAGGCATGAGAGTCTGGGAGATCTGCACCTCCTGTTGAGCCCTGCTAGTTTTTCACGGTACAGTTTGACGGCTGTTTCCACGTACACAGACATTCAAAACTCCAGGTCTTCTTGGTGATTGACCCTCTTGTCACAGTGAGCTGTCCTGTTTATTGCCAGCCATGTCCTGGCACTGAAGCTACGTTGGTGTCATCGGCATGGCTGCCTTAGCCTGCTTATGGTCATGGGGTGGACAACCCGTCTGCAGTCTGGACTTAAACCACATAGTTAGGTCCTGTTTTGTTTTTTAAATTCCAGTGTGACAATCACGCCCTTCTAATAAGGATGTTTAACCCCTTGCACTTAATGTAGCAGGATAGGGCTGGCTGCAGGTCCAACAGATGGCTCTTTGTGTTCTGTTGTTCCATCTGGCTTTTCTTTTTATGCCTTTTCTCCGGATGAATTACATTTTAAAAGTACTCAATTGTGACTCTTAATTGGCAGTGCTACTGTACTTCTTTATGGTACTTAGCTATTGTTCTTCTAGGTGACCTTGAGTTGCTTTGAAACCTGACGGATCTGGAGAGAAGACAGCAGTGACAGAGGCCCTTTCCGTCTCTTGGTGTCATGCACAAATGACATGATTGCCATTGTCATTGACATGATTGCCATTGATGCTGGCCTCTGTCAGTGGTCCTGGTGGTGCAGGATCAGGACCTGCTCTCTGAGGTTAGGCCGAGAAGCTTGTCACTAAGCACAGACCAGGCTTATGGGGTGGGCCATGTTTTCATTCAAAAGTACCTGAGCCTGTGGTAAGAGCTGTTTAACCATCTTGCATGTTAATTCCATCTGTAAGATCATTTGGCCTATTTCCATTGTATTTTCCTCCCTGGTTATAAGTGCTTTTCCCAGCTTTTTTGCACGTCTAGGAGTTTTTATTGTTGTGGGCATCAAGTTTGGTACACTGCTGGTTGTCTCCTGGTAAAGCTCTGCCCTGCTGGCAGCTAACTTGCCGACGGGTCTGTTTGGCCCTCTCAAGACGGGTGGGGAGGGGCGGGTGGAGGGGGAGGTCTCTGAGGATGGGTCTCAGGTCGCTCTAAGGCATGGACTTTCTGAGTTGCCGACTGGATGCCTTGGGCGTTCCTTGAGGCTTATCCACTCGCTTCTCAGAAGCTTCATGTTTCCCAGAGCTGTGCCACCTGCAGAATCTCCATTCCACTCCCTCGCTTCCTGTGTTCAATCTCTGCCAGGCTTCAAAGAGTCCCAGCCTAGACAGGTGGAATGTATTTGGCCAAAGAAATGTACTTTCAGATTTCTGATAGACTTTTTTTGGCAGTTCTCCTTTTGCAGTTCCTGGCTCACAAATTACAGCTGCTTCAGCAGCCTGAAGCTTGGATCCCTCTTTCCGCCGCTGCCCGAGATTCCTGCTCTCTGTTTGGCTCTACATCCCTACACCTTGCTTTGGAAATGGCCTCCCACCAGGAGAAACCGCAGTACACGGGGCCCTCCCACATTCCCTTCTCTCAGAGATCATGGGCCTCACTGTGACACTGGAGTCTTTCCTCAGTCATTCCTGCTTCAACGGCACACGATAGAAGGCTTGCGAATGTTACTCTGCAAATGAGTTTTAAACGATTCCAAAAGAATTAAGAGTCTGGGTACACTGAAAAGTCTTAACCATTTCATCTTTTGATTTTAATTCCCCAAGAATGTGAAGAATAGATCTCACAACACCAACAACCAAACTAACTATGTGAGGCAATGTGTACGTTAGTAGATGGATTCAGCCATTTACAATGCAAACGTATTGAAAATCATGCGGTACATCATAAATATATCAACACTGCTGGTTACCTGCTCATAGGGAGGACTCAGGTGGTAAGGCTGAAAAAGGTGGACCACTCATAGTTCATTTCTAGTATTATGTCCTTACCTAAGACTCAGGAAAGTCCTGTGACAGCTGTCACTTCAGATGTCACTCTGTCTCAAATTGTAACTACCTTATGATGGTAGGTCTCCTAGTCAATAAGAAGGTAGTGCTTGATTAATTAATTACAAAGCAGGGTAAAAAGCTTGACCTCTAGCTAGAAGTAAAACCAATTGATCTACATGCATTCTATGGATGGGTGAGGTCGGCCCCACAACTTAAAAAAGAATTCTCATAAATGAAAGGATGAAACAAGATTATTATTTTCCTATTCTATATGAGTATTCATAATCTTTAGGGTAGTTTTATTTTTCTCCTTAGAGAAAATGTTTAGATATGGATTCAGTAAAGGAGTGATAACATCTAATTGACGTCTTCAACTTTCTTAGTCTCTCTCTTCTAGGGTTAAGATGCTCTTACCACTGAGGTCACAGCTACCCCACCCAAATACCATCAAAGCATATCCTGAGGTGATGGCCACTCTAGCCACTACCACCAGAGTTTCCTGAGACCACACATCACCCCCCAACACCAGAGTCTCCAACCACTGCCATCAGAGATTCTCCTGAGTAGATCACCACTCCATCCACCACCGTCAGTCTCTCCTGAGGAGACCAATACTCTGCCCACTGACATCAGAGTCTCCCGAAAGACCATCATCCAAAGTGTATACTGAGGAGATGACCATCCGAGCCACTACTCCCAGAGTTTCCCGAGGAGACCACACACCACCAACCACCGTCAGAGTCTCCTAAGGAGAACACCACGCCAACCACTACCATCAGAGTCTCTCTGAGGAGACCACCACACTACACACCACCATCAATCTCTCCTGAGGAGACCACCCTCCAGCCACCACTGTTGGAGTCTCCTGAGGAGACCAACACTCTAGCCACCACCATCAGAGTCTCTCTGAGGAGACCACCTCACTACACACCACCATCAATCTCTCCTGAGGAGACCACCCTCCAGCCACCACCATCAGAGTCTCTCTGAGGAGACCACACTCCAGCCACCGCCATCAGAGTCTCTCTGAGGAGACCACCTCACTACACACCACCATCAATCTCTCCTGAGGAGACCACCCTCCAGCCACCACCATCAGAGTCTCTCTGAGGAGGTCACACTCCAGCCACCACCATCAGAGTCTCTCTGAGGAGACCACACTCCAGCCACCACAGTCAGAGTCTCTCTGAGGAGACCACCTCACTACACACCACCATCAGTCTCTCCTGAGGAGACCACCCTCCAGCCACCACCATCAGAGTCTCCTGAGGAGACCAACACTCCAGCCACCGCCATCAGAGTCTCTCTGAGGAGACCAACACTCCAGCCACCGCCATCAGAGTCTCTCTGAGGAGACCACCTCACTACACACCACCATCAGAGTCTCCTGAGGAGACCACCCTCCAGCCACCACCATCAGAGTCTCCTGAGGAGACCAACACTCCAGCCACCGCCATCAGAGTCTCTCTGAGGAGACCACCTCACTACACACCACCATCAGAGTCTCCTGAGGAGACCACCCTCCAGCCACCACCATCAGAGTCTCTCTGAGGAGACCACCTCACTACACACCACCATCAATCTCTCCTGAGGAGACCACCCTCCAGCCACCACCATCAGAGTCTCCTGAGGAGACCAACACTCCAGCCACCGCCATCAGAGTCTCTCTGAGGAGACCACACTCCAGCCACCACCATCAGAGTCTCTCTGAGGAGACCACCTCACTACACAGCACCATCAGTCTCTCCCGAGGAGACCACCCTCCGGCCACCGCAGTCAGAGTCTCCTTGTGTGTGCTTTGGGCTCCCTCCTGGGCCCTGGGGTCACAGGCTGGCGTGTCCTCTGGAGGGCGGAGGCTCATCTCTCCTGTTCTGAGTTTGTGGCAGGTTGAGCCCTCCAGCCACCGCTCCGCGAGCGTACCTCCTGGGCAGGGGCTGTGCGGTCAGGTTGCTGACCTCTGTTCCTCAGGTTCCTTGAAGGCTCAGTGGTGCTCTTCTCTGAGCCTCCGAGCTTCTGGGGGTGTGTCTGGTGTGAGCCTGGGTCCTCTGCCTGGGTCCTGGCCTACACGTGGGTGTCCCATGTGAACTATTAAATGGGCACTGGGCATCTCCCGTTAGACCTGGGAGTCAGCGGCTCTGATGGGAGCTGCCAGCCACGGTCCAGCCAGCCCTCCCGCCAGTCGCCCAGGTAACTCCACGGGGAACGCCCCGAGCGGGCCCTGCACAGGGCTGGCCCACCACCAGGGAGGCGGAGTGGAGTGGCTTCCACAGGCACCACGTGCAGGTCCAGGCTCCTGCCCTGGAGTGGGGGGCAGCTGGTGCAGGGCTCCTTGTGCAGATCTGCCCTGGAGCCTGGGGTGAGCCACAGCTCCCCCAGGAGTCCTTCCCCCCAGCCAGGCTCAGTCTTGTGTGTGCCAGCTCGCCCGCGGGCAGCACTTATCCCACACTGTGTGCAGGTGCGAGCAGACCATCACCCCTCCGAGGAGGGGCCAGTGGTTCCGCCTCTGAAAGTCCACCCACGTGCCTCACAGGGAAGGACGTCGGTGTGGCGCAGCCAGATGACCTGGCGGGGTCAGCGGAGGCTGGCGGGGAGGTCTCCAGTCCTCGGCCAGAGCCTGAGGATGGCTCACGGCCCCCACCAGCCCACCGGGCCGTTTCTGCCTCATTTCGTTAGACAGAGGGGACTGCTACCGGAAAGCCAGGAAGGCAGCGCCATCTGGGACCGCGCCTCCCAGCAGATGGCGGCCCTTGCAGCCTGCTCTGTTTCTGGCTGTGGATCACACAGCCCACGGCGACACCGCAGACGGGACGTGATGGACAGGGCGCTGTCAGACGGCGCTCCGCTCCTCGCTCCTGGGAAAGTGGTGGTGAAAGTCTAACTCAACAACAAGCTTCTCTTTGACCACTGTGGCTCAGATGAAGCCCGTGGTGGGCAAAGTGAGGGACCAGTGGAGCCCCACAGAGAGGAGGTGCAGGGACTCGGCAGGAAGCCAAGCTGGCCTTGAGGCCCCTGCTTCAGAGAAGCCTCTATCAGAGATGGCGGGCGGAGGAGATGGAGAGGATGGGAGACAGAGGAGGAGGGAAGGAGAGAGAGAGAGAGAGAGAGAGAGAGAGAGAGAGATGGAGAGGATGGGAGACAGAGGAGGAGGAAGAGAGAGAGAGAGAGAGAGAGAGAGAGAGAGAGAGAGAGAGAGAGATGGAGAGGATGGGAGACAGAGGAGGAGGGAGAGAGAGAGAGAGAGAGAGAGAGAGAGAGAGAGAGAGAGAGAGAGAGAGATGGAGAGGATGGGAGACAGAGGAGGAGGAAGAGAGAGAGAGAGAGAGAGAGAGAGAGAGAGAGAGAGAGAGAGAGAGAGAGACATGGAGAGGATGGGAGACAGAGGAGGAGGAAGAGAGAGAGAGAGAGAGACAGAGAGAGAGAGAGAGAGAGAGAGAGAGAGATGGAGAGGATGGGAGACAGAGGAGGAGGGAGAGAGAGAGAGAGAGAGAGAGAGAGAGAGAGAGAGAGAGAGACATGGAGAGGATGGGAGACAGAGGAGGAGGAAGAGAGAGAGAGAGAGAGACAGAGAGAGAGAGAGAGAGAGAGAGATGGAGAGGATGGGAGACAGAGGAGGAGGGAGAGAGAGAGAGAGAGAGAGAGAGAGAGAGAGAGAGAGAGAGACAGAGAGAGAGAGAGAGAGATGGAGACGATGGGAGACAGAGGAGGAGGAAGAGAGAGAGAGAGAGAGAGAGACAGAGAGAGAGAGAGATGGAGAGGATGGGAGACAGAGGAGGAGGAAGAGAGAGAGAGAGAGAGAGACAGAGAGAGAGAGAGATGGAGAGGATGGGAGACAGAGGAGGAGGAAGAGAGAGAGAGAGAGAGAGAGAGAGAGAGAGAGAGAGAGAGAGAGAGAGATGGAGAGGATGGGAGACAGAGGAGGAGGAAGAGAGAGAGAGAGAGAGAGAGAGAGAGAGAGAGAGAGAGAGAGAGAGAGATGGAGAGGATGGGAGACAGAGGAGGAGGAAGAGAGAGAGAGAGAGAGAGAGAGAGACAGAGAGAGAGATGGAGAGGATGGCAGATAGAGGAGGAGGAAGAGAGAGAGAGAGAGAGAGAGAGAGAGAGAGAGAGAGAGACAGAGAGAGAGATGGAGAGGATGGGAGACAGAGGAGGAGGAAGAGAGAGAGAGAGAGACAGAGAGAGAGATGGAGAGGATGGCAGACAGAGGAGGAGGAAGAGAGAGAGAGAGAGAGAGAGAGAGAGAGAGAGAGAGAGATGGAGAGGATGCGAGACAGAGGAGGAGGAAGTGAGAGAGAGAGACAGAGAGAGACAGAGAGAGAGACAGAGAGAGAGAGATAGAGAGGATGGGAGACAGAGAAGGGGAGGATGAGAAAGAGAGAGAGAGGGAGAGAGAGAGAGAGAGGGAAATGGAGCCAGTTGGGACTGTGCACCTGGGTCCTGAGGCTGGCTCCAGGCACCAGAGGATCCTGGGTGCCACGCTGTGCCTCGGGTGTTTGGGTTTGGGACAGAGGAGTGACACCCTCGGGTCCTGTCTGCAGGAGCCTTCAGGGCTGCAGCTGCCCCCTGCACCAGGCTCCCAAGGCTCACTGCCATCTGTGAGCTTTGGTGCCTTCCAACCCTGGGGCCTCTGTCAGCATCTGACAGTGCTTGGAAATGCAGTGTTAGGTTCATGCCCACGATCGCTGCACACCCCGTCAGCACCCGGACCTGCATGGCCTCCACTTTCCCGCCATTTCTCGGCAAAAGAACCAAAGGTCAAGGTCCAAGCAGCCCAGGCCATCTGTCCGTCCTGCTGCTCTGCCTGGGAATGGCACCTGAAGCACCAACGTGGCTGGACGGCTGCTCTCTCCCGGCAGCAGCTCATCTTCTGAATTCTGAAGCGGCCATCCAGTAGGGGCAGTGCCATCAGGTACCAGCTGTCTTCGGAGGAGCAAAGGGCTTCCCTGTCAGCAGCACATTAGCTGGAAATACAGTTCCATGTGTGCCGTGGAGAGGCTGGAAGGCAGGCAGCAGCCCTGTGCCATCCTGCTGGCAGGGCCATGGCGAATGCTGGCCCGGCCCTCGGCCCTCCCAGGGCTGTGGAGCCAGAGGTTGCCCTGGGGCAGTCAGCAGCGCTGGGCAATTTAAACTGTCTGAGGGATAAGCCCAATGGTGAGGCTGACAGCAGGGCTCTCTAACTACCTGTCCGAGGACAGTGCGGCTGGACATCCTGCCCTGGAGGTGGGAGGGCTGTGCACCCATTTTATTGCTGCAGAAGTTGAGAGACTTGAGGAAGAGGGGAGGGAGGGAGAAAGCTGTCCCAGCTCTGAAAAGAAGGCCTGCCAAACCGCCCCCTCGCAGCGCCCACAGGTGCTGGGAGAAGGAAGCACTTTAAGAAACAGAGACTTCTGCAAGTAGACCAGGTGTGCGGCGGGGAAAGCTGTAGGAGGGGCGGCCCTGGCGCCAGCAGCTCTGCAGCCCACCCCACTGTGTGGAGGAGGAGGTGAGCCTCCTGCTCGCCCAGCTGGCCCACGCCCAAGCAGGCACAGCAGCGTCCCGGGTCATTTGCTCCCACTTTCCGCCCTCCGGGCATGGTCAGCAGCCCTGGCCGACTGCAGGGCCACAGGACCATTGGCTTTCTGTGCCTTTGGTGAGGGCTCACCTAGGGATTCGGCAAGCTGGGGAGTCAGGAAGTTGAGCTGGTAAAGATCAAGGCTGCACTGGGGAGGTAAGAAATGTCCGTGGCCAATGGGGGACACAGAGTGCAGGCAGAGCCGCCCCTCTCAGAGCAGCCCAGAGCTGCTGGGTGCTCCCCCCCCCCCCTGCCCTCCGCCTGCCCGGCTCCCGTGGCTGGTGGTGTGGGAGGCGTGGGAGTGTGCATGTGTGAGGAGCTGCTCCCCGAGGGAGACCGGAGGCTGCGAGGTGGCAGCTTGAAAGGCCTTCACTTCAGCGCAGGAAGAGGCAGGCCGGAACCTGCCACCACACAAGCACTCTCTCCCTCTTTTCTTTTCTTCCCCCGAATCCCATCTTGGCTGAGCCATGGCAAAACTAAATTAGAAAAACCTGCAGAGCCTTGGGAGTCCAAGTGGAGCACAGGCCAGTCCATCACCAGGAGCCTGCCCTCTAATCAGGCCTGCGTGGGATCCACGTGCCAAATGTCCACCTTCAACATCACCCAGCAGTGGCCTCCTGACAGGGGTGACGGGCACAGCTGGGGTGCCCAGTGCCAGGCGTATGTCGCTGGCTCTTAAGGGCTAGGCCAGCCTGATCTAGGTGATGCCAGTTCTGCAGGATGGTGGCCATTGCTGGGCATCCAGAGCTAAGGCACAGGCCTGTTTAGACAGGTTCAAGGCAGCGTTGAGGGAACTGGAAGGAGAACAGGCTTCTTTCTCGCCTTTCTGTTTTAGAACCCTTGGATCAGCACCCAAGTTTCCCCTCCAGAGCCCTGAGAGATCCTCTATTAGGTGACTTTCATGCCTAGCCAGCAAGGGGAGAAGACACACTCTGGTAATGCCACAGGCAGGGACAGGGGACGGAGGGTCCTCAGATCATCCCTAGGTCACCTGAACAACAGGATTGAAGATGGAATGGCCAACGCCTGGGGCTCTAAGCAGGAGCATCAGGTTGTAGGCCAGCCTCTGTTTCCGAGGACAGCTGGAGGCCCAGGGTGTCTCCAGGACTGCTCCACAATCAGATGATCCTGGTGGCAGCAGCTCCGCCCCAGATCTGCAGGTGGAAGGCATCTGAACCTGGAGCAGGCTGCAGAGTGGCTGTGCGGGGGTTCTCCTGCAGATGCCCAGGGCCAGCCCTGAGGGAGATTGATCTGTTTTCAGGACTCTGGCTAAATTGCTCAGGTAGTGTGGTGAGGGGCGGAGACCGACGTTTTAGAGCTCACAGATGATTCTGACCTGTAGCTGGGCTTGCATGTAAATCACGCCAGAGTCCACAGGATTAGGGAATGCCAGAAATCCCCACAGTTCTGAAGTTGGCCCAGAGGAATCCAGATTAGGCTAAGGATCACCATTTTTGATAAAAAGGATAGAAAGTTCACAATTCCATGTGGTTCAAACCAAGAGATTAAGCTTGTGAGGTCCTCTGCTGTCCACTGCTCTTCTCTGTCTAGCATCTGACTTATAACTGGCCCGTATCTTGCATGGATCCGAGATAGCTAACCATGGTAAAAATCATACACAGAGACAGAACAATTGTAAAATGTAGAAAAAAGAAAACTTTATTAAAATCAGCAGTCAGGGTGCTAATTAATATAACTGACCACTCAGAATGCATTTTTTAGGTTTGAAGACTCTAAGGCAAAAGTCAAGCTTATCTTAGTGACTCTAGAGATGATGCCTGTTGGCTTTGAGGGACAGCACTATTTGCGGGCGGTGCTTGCATTGTGCAGATACTGATGAAGACAGTCTGCAGTGACGGCCTCCCGCCCTCTCAGGCAGCCGTGGTGCCGTGGGGACATCTTCAGGCCCACAGCCTCCCAGGTTCCGTGGGGCTGGGCAGTGGAGGTGGGTGGTGCGGACTGTCCAGGAAGCAGTGCACCCGACCCTCCCTGCTTCTCAGGCTCCCCGTGGGTGCTGCCTGTGCCTCTGTTTTCTGGTGGCGTGAGCTGGGCTTGTGATCACTGTCTGCGCGCTGCCTTTCCTGGCCCCCCTGTGCGTGACAAGAGTGTGCATGCTCAGCCCGAGAGGTGGCTGGCACTTCAGTTCAGGCAGAGCCTGCCCTGTGCCCCAGTGGACTTGAATCAGTGGAAGACAGTTGATTCATTCATCACACTGTGGCCAAGAGCAGATCATGTGCCTGTCACTGTGCTGATCACAGAAGTCACCATCCTTGCTGGCATGGAGTTCAGCATCACTCGAAGAGACAGTGGGAATGTCAGCAGACACTTGTCGGTACCTGGTATGAAGTGTAACAGAGGCACAGAGAAGACAGACTGGCCTGAGCGGGAGGCATCAGGGTGCCACTAGGAAGGGAAGTGGCTTTTCTTAGATGGATGGTACCAGGGCTCAGTTTGCAAAGATGAGTGAAGACAGGGACAGACGTGGTGGGCGAGGCGCTGCCTGGGCAGCTGCATTGGCCATGAGGAGCCAGTGGGCAGCACACTAACAGGAGTTGCAGGGGCAGGGCTGGAGGTGCTGTGGACCGACGGTGTGTGGACGGGGGATGTGGCCAGGAGGGGCACAAAGCCCCGTGTTCTGATACCGTTCTGCATCTGGTCTTTGTTTTTTCTGTCGGGGTGTGAGTGCCAAGTCTATGCCGAGCCTGGGATGGGGGACTGCCTGCAGCTCCACAGCTATTTTTATCAGCCTTAAACATTTGCCAGGCTGTTGTCATTTCCTTCCACTCCCGGCTAAGTTTAGCTCAGCTCCATCCTCCAGGAGGCTTCAGGCAGGATCCCCGTGGGCAGGGGCAGCCCTCTGCCACCAGAAGCCTCCGCCCTGCCCGGTTCCCGTGAACCCCTACAAGCTGAAGAAAGGAAAGGTAGCACCAAGTCCTTTTCCTTCCAGGCTCCAGTCTGCCTTCTTCCTGAGGCCCCAGGACTGTGTGCTGTGGAAGCCACGGAAGACCATTGTCTGTCACTCAAACTCAGCAGGGTGAGCAGAGCAGGTGCAGAGGGAAGGAGATGGACGGTCCCGAGTTGCAGGCACACCGGTGGGAGCTGAACACAGACGTGGAGCTGTGGAGAGGCCGCCGATGGCACAGGCTGTGCGGGCACCTCACTGTGCTCTGCCTGGGCTGGGGAGGCCAGCATGGCAGGAGCCTCCCCTGCACCCGGGACCTGGCCCTGTTGTCTGCTGCCTGCACGTCTCTCTTGGCAGCACTGAGGAGACGGCCTTGTAATCACTGCTGTAAGTGTTATTAATGACAGCAGCTGTGACCATGAGCCGAGCCCCGTGCTCTGGCTTTGATGTCAACAGGGAAGAGAGGTTTTCATTTGCTTCAAATGGAAACAGATGCATGGAGGCAGAGCCAGCACGAGGCAGAAAGTGGAGATGGGTTTCACCGGGCTTCGCGGCCCCCTCCCCACGAGCCCCTTCAGACAGACTTTCCCTCACTGATGAGCAGGCAGCCGGGTCTCCATGGGCACCCTCTTTCCTCAGAACCACACTCCTGCTTCCACAGAGCCTGGTGTCCTTTCAGAGAAGGGACAGGAAGGTGTCAAGTGTCCCAGGCTTCAAAGCTCTGCCTTCCAGGCACTGCCACAAATCAAACAGGGCGATTTCAAAGGCAGAGGGAGAGGACTTGCCTCCGCCTCATGCTGAGGCCCCCAGCAGGGGGCCCAGTGCAGGTCCATCCGTAGCCAGGAGCCTCTGTCCCCAGCACACACAACTCTGTGCTTGACAGACAGCTCCACTGCAGCAGGACCACATCTGTCTGGCCACTATAAATCTCCGTGGCACTGCCCTGAGTGGATCTTGAAATGCAGTCTACATGCACTTCTGAAGGTCGTCAGCCAGGTGGCAGGTCCTCGAAGCCCAGGGCCCAGGGGGAGCTGTGCTGGGGTGCCCTGGGAAGGTAAAGATGTGCCGGGGCCTCTGGCTCTCACCTGGCCGGCTCTCAGTTGTGCTGGGCCTGAGGCCCTCTCATCCCTGCTCTCCAGGGTCCAGCGAGCTCCCCATTGATCTAAATGATTCCTTCCTCACTGCCCTTGACTTCTCTGCTCCTGAGAGCCCCTGGTCCGTTCTCAGCCTCTGGCACGGGGACCTACTCCCTCCCCACCCTCTGCCCACCTCTCTCCTCCTGGGCTCTTTTTGTAGGAGGAGGTTCCGGTTGTCCTGATTTCCAGTGCTGCTGCGTTTCCTTAGGCCTGACTTGCGCTCTGCTCCACCCAGCTGCATCTGCGCTGCCTCTCGAGGGCACCCAGACTCCAGACTCTGGATCCAGGCTGCACGGTTTGAATCGGGCACAGATTCAGGTAAAGCAATCTCTGTCCCCTCATTTCCTCTTTGAAATAGAATCATAGTTTCTACCCACAGCGTCCTGTCCTTGAGGGGATTCAGTTCCGTAAGTGCAGGGGGCTTTAACGCCATGGGGCACGAGAGCACAGAGCTCAGGCCCCTGTCCTGGCAGGGGGAGATGTCAGAGGACCCTCCTGGGGCTCTAGGTGGTCCCGAGTCCAGGCTGTGGTGTCTGAGCAGGTGGAGGGTCCCCACCGTGGGAGCCGCTGCTGGTGGCTCCAGGTGTGCTGCAGCATGGCCGCGAGCACTGCAATTCCACTGGCAAGTGTGAGGCGGCGACTCCCCTCAATCTCCACCCCGAAGAAGAGGCTAGGGGCACTTTTCCTCAGAGATGGAGGGAGCCGCTCTGCGAGCAGTCAGGCTAACGCACTGAAGTCCCTGCAGGCAGAAAGGCAGAGGGTCCAGACACTGTCTAAACTACTGACCAAACTCCATGCTGTGTCTAAGCCTATCATCCATTTTATCAGCTTCCCAGACATCTGACATAAAATAATTTGTCTCAAGATTAAAATCCAAATGGTCACAATTTTAATCAGACCATCTCACAGGGAATGCGGCTGTGCAAACAGAGGCAGTCTGGGGGTGGCAAGAATCCTGGAGTCAGAATTTGGCCTCACCACACTGAAGCACAGTCCTTGGGGACCTCCTGGCCGGAGGAGGATCCTGGGCTCAGCTGGGGCGGGAGGGAGCTGTGCCTCTTTGTTTTAACACTGGGGGATCCCTGAGCTTTTTCTCTAAGGAAATCTTACAGAACCTCACATGCAGAAAGAGCGTGGGCGCAGCCTCCTCCGTCCTCCCTCTGCAGCCTCCCCGGTGCTCCCTGCCCTGCTGGCTGGCCAGGGCCCCGACGCCAGCTCCCCGGCAGGCACGCGCTGGCCCAGGGGTCTGAAGTCTCCCAGGAGGCTCACGCAGGTCTGGTCCTAGTACGTCCCTATCCTGCATTTCAAAGCCGAGGACCCCTCCGAGTTTTATTCAAGCACATTTTAGGGCCCCTGTGGTAGACGGAGGCAGGGCCTCATTCCTCTCTTTGTGCCCAAAGCTCCAGTGGGGACATGAGGCTGGAGCCGTGGCTGGAGCCACTCTTCCTCATGGTGGTCTTGACGCTCACGGGACCGGACTCCCTGCTTCCACTCTCCCAGTCAGCCTCTGCTTCAGCTCCAGCCCGTCCTGGGGGCAGCTGGGTGACTCCCGAGTGACGCACATCCTGGTTCCCACGGCTGCTGGCCAAGGCCACAGGGCCAGAGGACCACAACTTCTTTCCCCAGTCCCTGAGGGCTGGGCCTGGCTGAAATGGGATGTCTGCCCGGCAAGTCCAGAGTCACCGTTGTCAGCCATGCTGACTGAATCAATGAGGTCTGTGGGGAGAACTGGTCGGCGCTCCTGTGGACAGGGGGCAGTGACCATGTGCTCCCTTGTCCTCCATCTCCACTCTCCTCTTCTCCTCGGGCCTATCTGGAGGAGCTGTGCCACAGCGGGGGCCTGTCCTCAAGGCCCAGGTGGCCTGAGTCCCTTCACGACCAGCCCATCACCAGCTACCCTGGCGGGCAGCCGACAGTTCTGTTCTGAAATGGGAGGCACAGGCGTGGTGCCTACAGATGTGCCCAGGGTGAGTACACTGGCTTAGCTCCTAGTCACTGGCAGATCAGCTCTTCCTCTAAAACCACCTTTTAAGGTGATGATTTCTTCTTTAGCTCAAATAAAAGAGAACATTCTACGTATCAGCTAACAGAATTACTGTTCCACAATCGTGTCCCATTATGAGCTCTTATTTCAATTGCTTTTAACAGGCTGCACATCTGCCCCTGGGGACCACTTGCCGGCTGTGTTCCATTGCCCAAACGCGGGTTTGGAGGAGGAAGTGGGGCACCATGACGCAGCCCGAACTGTTCTCACAGGTACGTTCAGGGCTGAATGCTGTGAGTGCTGGTAGAAAACCACGCTGGGCTTTGAAACTCCTCATCTTAAATAGATTCGGGTCACAGGTCCTGCCCACAGGATGCCACTGCGTGACCACAGGCCCCTGTTCCTCTGTGGGGTTCTGCCCCGGGCTGGTGTCGGACCTGGCCAGCAAGGGCGGGGCTGGATCTTGGCCCCATGTCTCAGGTGCCGAGCCCCCGGGGGCTGGTGAGCCTGGTTCAGTCAACCGTCTGCCACCGTCTCAAAGGGGAAGCAGTGAGAGCCTCCCTCGGCTTCCATGGCTTCCTCTGTCCCCAGAGTCCAAAGCCATGCTCCTTCCCGCCCCTGGACCTCCCTGCATCCCAGCGTCCAGCAGCATCTCAGTGGCTGTCCCTCCCCCTGATGGTTTTCAGTAGGCCCCACGGGCTCTCACCTGGCCGTCTCAGCCTCTCCTGTCCATTCACGGTCACTCCGATGTCCCTGGAGAGGCGTAGTTCGTGCTGTTTGATAAGTGGTCTGCAGGAAAACAGCAAAACCAGAACAATTTCCCTCAGACCCTGAGACCATGTCCCCTGCTCGCTCGGGGAGCGTTTGGGCAAGTGCCTCACCGCCCGCCCCTCGCGCCTGCACCAGCAGCCACTGTGTCCGTGGGTTTTCCAGCAGAAACGTTCCTCGTGGACATTCTTTTTAAGATCCAACTTGTCTCAGAAAGCTTTCTTTCAGATAAAACACAAATCCAGGTTACTTTTCCATCTAGGACAACCTAGAAGAACAAAGTATTTTTTCCCACAAACGGTTTCAACGAGTTTTGCCATTGTCAGCACTGTGATGTCTGAATCTGGGTTGGGTTCGTGCTTTAGAAATGGCACACGACGGCTCCAACTGCCCCCAGAGGGTGCACTGGATCACGGCTGGGGTGCAGGTGCACTCGAGTTAAGTCTGACACAGAAGAAAGGTGGGCAGCACATTCCTGAGCTGTTTCCAGCAGTTTGTCCCTGTGACTGTGCCCACCTGCTGTGGTCACCTGCAGCTTGTGGAAGTGCCCTAAGGGATGCCTGTTGGTCACCCAGTGCATCTGCTCACCCCAGGGGGCTCGGGGGCTCCATCTTCACAGTGCCCTGTGGCTTTCTTGTGGAAACCTTGGATTAAATAAATAAAATGAACAGAAAACAAAAATCTAAACATGCCTATTAATTCAGAGAACATGCATTTTTACTGTGCTCTAATAATTTTTTGGAAAACCCAAGTCTGGGTAGACTCTGCACAATACAGAGGCACACCCATGGGCACACCCACCTGAGGAATTGAAGACAGAAGAGGACGGGGAACACAGGGAAGATGCCCCGTGGTGACTTATGGTCTCAACACCAAACCACATTAGAGACGTATTTGCCCGTGGTCTCCACGGGTCCCAGGGAAGAAGGAAGGTGGACACGTGTGGAGGGTGGGGGAGCCGGTCTTCTGAACCCAGTTGAAGCTGTGCCCTGGCCTCCTTTCAGCCCACATCCTCACTTTGGGGAGGGAGTGAGGAAACAGGCACAGCGCTCTGCACAGGAAGACACCCCTCCCTCCCACTGGCACTCCAGGCTCTGGCGGCCACAGGAGGTGGCCGGAGGATCTGTTAGAAACTCCACACCAGCATGTCTGTATTTGTTCTGGACACTGGCAGAGAGGTCTGCTTGGCAGAGGCCGTTGGTGCTTCTTGGATGGCCTCTACGACCTGATTTAAGCAGGCACGAGCAGAAGGCCTGAACACGCCGCACACCAGCCTGGGACCCGGGCTGGGCTGCTGTCACGAGGTGTGCCTGTTAGGACTGCGAGGGCAGGCGGTGGCCGCTGACTGCCTCACCAGAGTGAGTCTGATTCACTCACTTCAAAATGAAAATTGAAATGCTTTTGCCTTTTTTGTGTGGGGAATTCGCTCTACTTAGCACTAAGTGGTATCATTTCTTGTGATTACAGAAAAATGCATCATAACTTTTGATTATGCCACTATTAGGGATGCACCATAGCGATGGCTGGCACTGCTGGTGACCAGGGCCTGGCGGAGCTGAGTGAGTGGGGGAGGCCAAGCCGCTCAGACCTGGGCCCACACACAGCTCGCTGCAGGGAGGGGGGTCAGGAAGAAAGAGCCGGCGCCTCACCCGCCCTTCTGCTTCAACAGGTGCCAGCTGCTCCTCCTCTCAGGAAGAATCAGGCCATTTGCCTGCGGCCATCTTGAACAAAAGGCACGCTCTGGCCCCTAGGTGGGGCCAAGGTGAGGAAGCGCCCCCTCTGGAGGGGTTGGCAGTGCAGGCTGCAGACATCTGTCACGTGTACACACGCCATGCCCACGCCGACAGGGTTGGGGTTGACGTGATGGACACTGGCCAACAGAGTGCCGCCTCTGGTAGTCACCGCCCCTTCCGGCTCATGTCCTGCTTGGAGCAGGTGTGAGGTCACAGACGAGGTCAGCATCTGGCGCCAAGTACCTGGAGACCTCAGCCCTGCCCGACCCCTGCTGGAGCCAGCCCTGTCCTTCTCTGGATTTCTTGTTGCTGACAGGGAAGGCACACGTACACAGCACCTGGGGTATGCAGCAGGCTAGAGCTCTGATTACCCTCCACTACATGCAGTGACACTGTGGCCCAGTTTGAGCCCTCTCACGGTGCCCAGATGACATCTCCAGATGTCACAAAGGGCCTCCAGCGCCCCATCAGGACGTAGTCAGGCTGCATGGAGGAGGCTCTGGGCGAGTGTCAGGATGCTCCTACAGAACACCCCAGCCACCCAGGGAGCTGCCTTCTGCCTGGGCTCAGCAGGAAATGCAGGTGTGATTCTCAGGGCCAGTTCCAGGCAGGGACAGGGCTGGGCAGGGGTGGAGGAGAGGAGAGGTGGGCTGCTCAGGAAATCAAAGCCCCAACCAGGCACCAGCGGCTGTGCTTCTGTCCCTTTGCATCACCACATGAGCAAAGGGTCAGAGGGCAGAGGTTGAAGTTCAGCCTGGAAAATGAGGAATGTCAGGGGGCATCAGGCTGTGCACCTGGCAGTGGGACAAGGTGACTGAGACAGCTGGCACAGAAGGCTCGGCTGAGGTGTCCAGGCTGGTCTCTGCAGCCTGCTGAGAAAGGCTGAGTCCAGTGCCTGTAGGAAATAGGTTTTGGCCTGGGCAGTGTGCAGGCTCAGCTGGAGCTGGGACAGTGAGGACGACGTCAGCTGGCGAGTCAAGGGATAAAGGGTGAGAAAGGGAGGAGGAATATGGGAGGCAGATGAGGAAGGACAGCCACGGCAGGGAGACGTGCCATGGAGGATGAGCCGATGGACCAGGAATGTGCTGGGAGGAGAGGCAGAGGGGAGATGGAGGCAGGGGCCAGCAGGGGGACCAGCAGTGCCCAGGACCTGGAGCCAGCAGGGAGGACCAGCAGTGCTCAGGGAAGGAGCCAGCAGGGGGACCAGCAGTGCCCAGGGCCAGGACAGTGGGAGCCAGCAGGGGGACCAGCTGTGCCCAGGGCCAGGACAGTGGGAGCCAGTAGGGAGGACCAGCAGGACCAGCAGTGCCCAGGGCAGGAGCCAGCAGGGAGGACCAACAGTGTCCAGGGCAGGAGCCAGCAGGGAGGGCCAGCAGTGCTGAAAGCTGGGACAGTGGAAGCTCTCGGGCCCAGGGCAGAGGCAGGGTCCACCCAGGTGCCCCATCTGGTCTGTATTTGGCCAAGCCCTCCTCTGCAGCACTCTGAACCCATACGCTGCTCTGCAGTCCATCTCCTTCTCCAGTACCATCATGGGTCACTGAGACGCTTTGCAACGGTCCTGTTCCTGTTGGGACACTCGGGCCAGGGGGTTGCATTAAGGGAGGGAGACTTAAGTCCACCAGTGTGTGGGCCCTCTGCTGACTCCAGGGAGGCCAGTTGCCTCTCCTAGCTCCATCACCCTCTCAATGCTGTGCTGATGCCCGTGGACAGGCTACTCCATGAGGGTTTTTGCAGACCGAGAATGGAGGGCAGCTCCTCTGTCCTTTCTCTGGCTTCTCAAGGCTCCGGAACCTCTTGTCTTCTGGTTCATTATTTTCTCTTCTATCAGAGTCCGGGGGTGTCTGAGATTGGAGCTGGGGGCTTTGGGCGAGTGCCTGCTGTGGGATCAGGGAGGTCAGATGCTATGCAGGTGCGGGGTTGGACCCACCATCTTGTACCCCGTCCAGGTGCACATCTGAAGCCACGGATACCCTGACTCCATGAGGGCTTGGCACACCTGCAGGCTTGCCAAATCCACAAAGACCCACATCATGGTATTTAAATTCTACTTCAAAAGAAAGCAACAGTAAATAAATGTGGAGATTGTTCATTGCTGGGCTCCTGAGCCCTTTAGTGTGACGGGGATCGATGTCTGCAATCCACCCAGAGATGCATACAAGGTGAGATGGCCTGGGGGGTGAGGGGTGGGTACCTGGACAGAGATGATGTAAACAAGAAGGAGCTCTAGAATCTAGGCCGGGGCATTCAGATGTCCACTGTAAAAGTCAATTTCACTGTATTTGAAACATTTGACTCACTTTTAAGAAATCATCGGTAAGTGATTAAGGCTTTTGGTTCTCTCTGGGAGGGACAGGGTGGACTCCAGGAGGCTGCAGCCCCAGAGGGGCTACATGGGCAGCACGTCAGAGACCAGCAGAACATGACCAGAGCCCGGCCCACGTTTGTTCGGTGACCTGTGCTGGCGGGAGCTGTGTTCTGGGAGCAGAGCTGCAGGGCCTCTCAGAGTGCTTTAACACAGGAAAGCCTGCACGCTTTACCCTGGATCCTGGCAGATGGAGTGGGCGGTGCACAGTGCAGAGTGTGAACAGCGCTCCTGCAAACGCAGTCGCAGTGTCAGTCTGCTGATGGCAACTGCGTCCCTGCGACATTTCTCACAACCAGGACACCATCGTGAACGTTCCAAGTGTGAGAGAGACGGCTCCGAGAGCCTCCAAGCTCTAAAAATATTAATCTGCATCTGGGACCACTTCTGCGGGCCTCACGTCTACGGCACACAGCCTCCAGGGCCTCCGTGTCCCAGCTCTTTTTAGAATACCAGTACTGTGCTCAGTTCACGTGCCAGAGCACTGTACTGATGTGCTGTGTGGATCAGACAGTGCAAGGCAGAATGGGCCACAGCCAAGTCGGGTGGCACCTGGCATTTTGCCAGAGGGAGTGGTTGAGAGGTGACCACCAGCGAGCCATTGAGATGATTAGAGTTAAGTTAAGCTGTGTATTCAATTGTATATAGACCCCTGCTGTCCGCCTCAGGCACGCGCTACTTTGGAGTTCTCACGGGAATTCCTGGGGAGTTTGCGTTGGTTGGTGAAGTTCCAGGGGAGGGAGTTCCGGTTGGTGTGTGGGGTTCCTGAAAGGCCCGGTTGGGTGGCGTTCCTGGGAGTTCTGGCCATAAAGGAGTTCCTGTTTGAACCTACAAGTGCCTCGTGGTGGCTCGGTTATTTTGTGCCCAGCCAGAATGCGGCAGGGCTCCCCTCTGCCCGGTTCCCAGGACAGCGTGCCAGGAGGCCGCGGCACCAACATCCACTAATGAGTGAAAGCCAGTCGTTGTCTGATCCCAACACGTCATGTGTGTGTGCAAACATGCCAGAGTGAGCCCATGACACCTCACAATTCACAGGCACTAATAAGGAACCAGGGCTGAATCTGGCCTGGGTGGACCAGCCCCTGTCTGCACCCCTGACTGACAGCCAGCCTTTCTCCAAGGCATGTGCCCAGGAGCTCATAGCTCTGGGGGTGGCTGCCGAGGTGCTGACCACACTGTGAGGAGCTATCAAGTGAAACATGGGGAGCAGGACAGGGAGAGGCCCCTGTTCATCACCCACGATTCATCCCCTTCCTCTCTGGCACTGGGCACATGGTACTGTGCAGGGCCTGAAGATGCACCGCATTTACTTGCTGTAAATGTCTCTGCCAGGGCCAGCTCTTAGCACTGCCATCGATGGGCAGCCTACCGGGCAGTAGACGCCCTGCCCCACACTGGGGTCTCCGTGATCGCACCCACTGTTGGGGTCTCTGCCACATCCCACCACGCCTGGCTCTGATTGACTTCTGCTCCCGACGGCTGAGGCGTGATGGTGCCGGGTGCCCACTCCCCTGCTGACTGAGCTCCTATTTCTGTGGTCCCTCTCTGGCTCAGGGTTGGTATGAAGGCGTCTGACACGTGGAGTCAGGGGAGATCTCCCATCTGGCTTTCAGTCATCGCCACCTGCTCCAGGCCACTCAGGGTGTCCACGGCTGCTGGGCTCATAGCAACCTCCTCAAGTGGCAGTTAGTAAATGAGCCACTCTTCAGATCTTCAGAGGGACATCCAGCAAGTCTAGGTGCGCGCAAGGCTGGACCCGCCTGGAGGAGTCCGGGGGCCTCCCTCGCTGACAGGCAGGCTCTGAGGACCTGCGTGTTTGAGGGCGATTTTCTGGATTGCAGTAACAGTTCTCAGGTGTAGCAGTGAGGGTCTCTGGTTGGGGTTGCCGTTTAGAGGAACCCATGGTGCTGAGATCCAGCCCAGGACACCAGGTGAGCCGGGGGCCAGGAGAGAGGAGCTGGCCTCTGGGACAGATGTTGAGCACGTGTGGGAGGCTCGGGCTCCAGGCCAGGTCCACGGGTGCTGAGAGCAGCCCAAGGAGGCAGGGAGTGCCCCTGGCCATCTGAGGAGTGGAGGCATGAGCTGCCCCAGCTAAGCCAGCCATGGGGTCCACTCCTGGAAGCCACCCCCTCTGGTGACTCATGCCAAGAAATGCCCCTGGCAGCCCCTGTGGAGTCGACAGCAGTGATCAGCTGCTCAGAGGAGAGGGGTCACACAGCAGATTCCCAGGAGGCCATCCCCTGAGGGCCGGAGTCTGCCTGCAGGTGCCCTGGGAGCTGTGCCCGCTCCAGGGTGGCCTCTGTACACAGCCTCTGGTCATGGACTGGAGGAGGACGGCCCAGGCTGCCCTTCACACAGGAGTGCTCTGACTTGGCCAGAGTTCAGACGGTGCAGCCCTCTGGGGCCCTCGAGGCGCCGTGGGGCGCTGCTGCCTGCCTGCTGCTCTGTAGGGGGCTGCCCTGGGCTTCAGCAGAGTCACCCCCCCCCCCAGAAATCAGAGCATGCCTGGCGACTGTGAGGCACCGGTTGAGGGGGACTCCTTGACCGCCCTGGTCGCGTCTGAGAATCGGACACCCTGGGCCAGGCGTCCACAGGCCGCGACTCCTCAGTGGGGCTGCAGGGTGGTGAATGCACTGGGCACAGGTCACAGAGAGCATCCTCATGCAAGAATGGGGACCCTGGGACCCCGGAGGTGCGGAGGCCCCCAGGGAGGGCAGAAGGACCTCAACTAGGGGTCCTGGGCCTGAGCCGCCACCACCCAGGGCTCCCTCCTCTGCAAGGATCCTGGGAGCAACTTGGTTTCTGAAGGCCGGCTTCCCTGTGTCTGTGGGTATGAGACTGGAGCTCGTCATTGTCTTCAGACTTGACTAGGAATTCAAGATGACTCAGATTCTGAACCAGTGAGACCAGTTGTGAACTTTATGAAACCAGCACGGTCCCTGGGGGACTAGAGATGTGACGGGGAGACAGAGGCACAGCCGGAGGACTCCTTGGCCTGGTAGGAGGACCTACCTCGGAGCTGACGTTGGGGAGGCCCTGGTCCCAGGCTCTGTCCAGAGTGGCCACAGCTCTGCTCTGTGACGCCGTCTGGTCTGGTGGGTGGCCCTCAGAGACTGGGGCATGGGTACTCGGTGAGCCGCAGCATTACGGCTGTGCCGGGTGGTGGCAGGGTCTGTGGGTGCCTTCTGGGGCCCGAGAGAGCAGGAGTCCAGGGCCTCCCGGGTGCTTGGGGCAGTGGTCCAGGGAAAGCGGGGCTCTCAGCAAGGCCAAGCAGCAGCTTTGTTCCAAGGAGGGGCAAGACGGGTGCGGTTGGAGGGGAGCCCAGGACAGACGCAGGGGCGTGCGTCCACAGGGGGCAGCACCTGTCCTATTCTCCAGGAGGAGCCACGGTGTGCGTCCACAGGGGGCAGTGCCCTCCTATTCTCCAGGAGGAGCCACGGTGTGCGTCCACAGGGGGCAGCGCCCGTCCTATTCTCTAGGAGGAGCCACGGCGTGCGTCCACAGGGGGCAGCTCCTGTCCTACCCTTCAGGAGGAGCCACGGTGTGCGTCCACAGGGGGCAGTGCCCTCCTATTCTCCAGGGGGAGCCACGGTGTGCGTCCACAGGGGGCAGCTCCCGTCCTACCCTCCAGGAGGAGCCACGGTGTGCGTCCACAGGGGGCAGTGCCCTCCTATTCTCAAGGAGGAGCCACGGTGTGAGTCCACGGGGGGCAATGCCCTCCTATTTTCCAGGAGGAGCCACGGCATGTGTCCACAGGGGGCAGCGCCCGTCCTGTTCTCCAGGAGGAGCCACGGCGTGCGTCCACAGGGGGCAGTGCCCGTCCTGTTCTCCAGGAGGAGCCACGGCGTGCGTCCACAGGGGGCAGTGCCCGTCCTGTTCTCCAGGAGGAGCCATGGTGTGCGTCCACAGGGGGCAGTGCCCCTCCTATCCTTCAGGAGGAGCCACGGCGTGCGTCCGCAGCGGGCAGCGCCTTTCCTGCCCTCCAGGGGGCACTGCAAGTGGCTCTGCCTTCGGGCTTCTGCGGTCTGGAAATGGTGGGCTCCTCCAAGGTTGACGTCCTGGGAGCTGATCCCAAAGGTGACAGTGTTGAGAGGCAGGGAGCTCATGGGGGGCTGGTGGGATGTGGGGTCGCGGCAGCGCCCTTGCGGTACACTGGTGTCTTCCTTGGGGCAGGGATGGGAGGCTGGATTAGGTTTCTTGGCATGAGCTAGGTCTCGTGGGGACTGGCCACAGGCCTGGTTGTTCCTGAGCAAGCCGGGCTCTGCCCTGCTCTTGGACACACGCCTCCCTCTTGCACATTAGCTTCCCCTTGGGCTTCTCTGCTGTGTTGTGACGAGATGTGACACAAACCCAACATGGAGAGCTGGGGAGATACGGGCACCAGGTCCTTGACTGCCTCAGCTCCAAGATCTTGAGCCAAAACATGTCTCTTCTTTATAAAGGATCCAGTTCTGGGGATTTTGTTACAGCAACACAAAGTGGGCTCACAAGCCTGAGTCTGAAGACAAGAGGTGGGTGGGCTTCGGCTGCAGGAGGACACAGGGATTCCCTAAGCTGCTCTGACAACTTCTGCACAGGCCAGGGATGTGAGGTGGACAGGCACAGGGCCTGGGAAGGGCATCTCACTCCAGGTCCTCGGAACCCCAGAGATGGCGCCGAGGTGTGGATGGCCTAGCTCCCTGCTGCCGCCGCCGAGGGGCTTCCACTGCTGCGAGAAAAAACACAGCCGAGTCAGGGCCTGGGGAGGAGCCCTGCGTCGACCTCCTGGGCCCACCGTGGGCTCCACTTCACAGCCAGCGTTCAGGCTGGGCCACGACGGCTTTCCATCTTCTCTAGAAGCAGGGACCTCCATGCAGCCCGGACACTGGCCTCCTTCACCATGGGTCAGTCAACACCTTGCAGGTCTGCTGTGCCGTCCACCACCTCCCCGCGGGCACAGGAGTGGACGCTGACTCCTGAGGCTCTGTGAGAAGAGGCCATGAGCCTGTCCTGCCCACTCAGAGCCTGTGCTGCCCCGGAGGGGCCCGAGCACCTGAGACTAGCGCTGGATGGGCGGCATGCAACGGTCAGTAGCAGGGCCTGCGGGGCCAGTGCCCACTGCATTCTCAGCACACGTCCCAGGCCAGGGCAGAGCGGCCTGTGGCGGATACAGCCGCGGCCCCTGGAACCCCACTCCAACCTTGAGGAAGCTGCCCGCTGGCCAGCCAGCCTGTCTGCTGACCAGGTGGATCTGCTACAGTTGGCCTTTGACAGGAGGCTGGCTTTTCAGCCTGAGGTTCTGGATGTGTTTGTCTGTGATCACAGCTGTCCCTGACAGTGGCTCGTGTGGGTGGGGGACCTCGTGACTCCATATCAGCCAGAGCTGCCCTCTCCTCCTCTGCCTTCCCCGCTCGCTGCTCCTTGTCTGCCTCCTTTCTGTTCACAGATTCACAGGAGGCGTGCAGAGTGGGCGTGGCACAACTGGGTCAATTCCACTCTGCGTCCCCCTTTCCCGCCACCCCTCCTCCTCCCGGGCCCCTTCCTGTACTCCCCGACCCCCACTCTGTTCTCAGGGGTTCCCTTTTTATCCTTTCTTTCTACCTTCCACATTTGAGGAAAAGCCATCACTTGGCCTTCTGGCTGCCTGATTTCAGTCCGCATGATGTTCTCCATTTCCACCCATTTGCCTGCAAATCCATAATTCATTCTTCTTTCTGGCTGAGTAGAACTCCACTGTGTGTCGATACCACATTTTCTTGATCCATTTTCTGTTGACACACAGCTGGGCTGGCTCCATAGCTTGTCCATGGTGAATGGCGCTGCTGTCAGCATCGATGTGACTGTGTCACTGTGGGTGCTAACCTTAGCTCAGGAACAACACCAAGGACTGGGAACTGGATCAGACGGTGGCTCCATTTCTTATGCTTTAGTCAATTTTTTTTTTTCCACTGTGACCAAAAGACCTGACAAGAACGGTTCTAGAGGAGGAAAGGTGTATCTGGGGCTCATGGTTTCAGAGGTCTCAGTCCACAGACAGCGGGCTCCTTCCGCAGGTCATCATGGAGGAAGAGTGTGGGGGAGGGAAGCAGCCGAGAGAGAGCCTCGCTCACCAGGGACAGCCCCCGTGAGTCCTCCTCAGCCACACCCCACCTGCCACAGGCTCCCAGAACCCCATCATCCCCCCCAGCCTTCCTGCCTTGTCCCACAGGGGTGGGGGACACCCCACATCTGCACCGTCCACTTCGTTCTTTGGCCACTGACCACACTGCTTCCCGAGTGGCTAGCCTCGTCTACACCCACAGGACACCCGGGTGTGCTTCCCCAGGTCCTGGCCTGCGTCTCCCCTTGCTGTGCCCTGGGTGGGGGAGGAGAGCTGGCCGTGAGGGGGACGGAGTGCCAGGGAGGTGGGCCTCCATTCATGGTTGGTCATTTGTACTTCTCTTAGAAAAGGTCTGTTTTTTAAGTCACATTCTTGAGAGTCATCAAGACCTGGTGACAGGTAGCCAGACGCCCTGTGGCCTCTGCCTGCTCCAGGAGGAAGGGCCTGGGTGCGGTCCTGTGGGCGCCGCCCCTCCTGGCCTGCCCTCTCCCTCACACAGCCCTGCCCCTGACTTCCCTTTGCTGTCATGGCCTACACAGAAACACTGACATGTTCCTGGGTCCGCTGTGCCCACTCACCTCTTTTCAGGGTGTGTAGGAAGGTCCTGTGAGATCATGGTTGTCCTGCAGGTCGGCAGAGCTCTGGCCGTGGGGACACTGGCAGGGGGGACCGGCAGTCCCTTGCCTGACTCCAACACTGCTGGCTGACACCGACATGCTCCTCTGAGCAGTGACCTTGGAGATCACCTGTCCCAGAGGACACAGCGAGTGCCCTGCCCAGGGGCTGTGACATGAGCAGGGAGGCGCATCCTGTGCAGGGAGGAGCACTCAGTGCAGGGAGAGTACCCGGTGCAGGGAGGAGCACTCAGTGCAGGGAGGAGCATCCAGTGCAGGGAGGAGCATCCAGTGCAGGGAGGAGCACTCAGTGCAGGGAGAGCACCCAGTGCAGGGAGAGCACCCGGTGCAGGGAGGCTCATCCGGTGCAGGGAGGAGCACTCAGTGCAGGGAGGAGCATCCAGTGCAGGGAGGAGCACTCAGTGCAGGGAGGAGCATCCAGTGCAGGGAGGAGCACTCAGTGGAGGGAGAGTACCCAGTGCAGGAAGAACATCCGGTGCAGGGAGGAGCACTCAGTGCAGGGAGGAGCATCCCATGCAGGGAGAGCACCCGGTGCAGGGAGGCGCATCTGGTGCAGGGAGGGCACCCGGTGCAGGGAGAGCACCCAGTGCAGGGAGAGCACCCCGGTACAGGGAGGAGCACCGCAGTGCAGGGAGAGCATGCGGGTGCAGGGAGCACACCCGGTGCAGGGAAAGCACCCAGTGCAGGGAGGAGCACAGCGGTGCAGGGAGGAGCATGGCAGTGCAGGGAGAGCACCTGGTGCAGGGAGGAGCATGGCAGTGCAGGGAAAGCACCCAGTGCAGGGAGGAGCACAGCGGTGCAGGGAGGAGCATGGCAGTGCAGGGAGAGCACCTGGTGCAGGGAGGAGCATGGCAGTGCAGGGAGAGCACCTGGTGCAGGGAGGAGCACGGCGGTGCAGAGAGCAACAGGATGCACAGCTGTGTGCAGGGAGACGTGTCTGAAGCACCTGCTCCTTCCAGGGAGAGGAAGGACCCCATGGCCTCCCACCTCGCAGCCTGGCGCCCCCCCTCCTGCCCTCTTGCTCCCATCCTCTCCCACCACTGCAGTTCAGTCCCTGGTCTCTGTCACTCGAGATGCCACTGTCTGTGACCTCGGAAGGAGCTGGGTGGTGGGCAGAGCGACCCTCCAGGGCAGCGCTGGACCAGGGGGTCCCGGCTCGCATCCCTGCAGGTCACTCGGCCCCACCGTTAGGAGGAGACGCTGGCACCAGAGATAAAAGGGATATAATGAAAATGTAAACGAAAAACTTTATCCAGGCCCGCCTGACAGAGGGAAGATTGATACCCCATGATGCTCTGTCTTGATGAGACAATGAAAAATAACCACCGCGCAGCTGTGTCAATATCAGACTTGGTAATGCACCGCTGGCTGTGGGTTTTTATTTAATCCGCTTTGCTTTAAGATGATAACGGTTGTTACTTTTCAGTGCCTGTCTGTCAGCGCCCGGCATTGCAATATTCCTCCGCAGCTCTGAGAGCGGGTTTCATTTATTTTAAAATACCATTTCACACACTGCTGACTTTTAACAGTGTTCTGTGTGAGTCTGTGAGATTGAACAGTGACAGAAACAACACTTTTTATGAGAATACAGAATATTAAAAACGGGGCACAATATACAGATGGCAGTTTCCACCACGGCTGGTTTTCCCCCTGCTTCTGCCGCTGCGCTTTCCCACTGAATGCATTTGTAGTAACACCATAAATGTCACTTTCACTGACTGCCGTTTGGCATTTTATTTAAATGGAATTCAGCTCCGGCTTGCTGCTGCCGGTGCCGCCGCCGCCTGACCAACTTGTTCTTGGGGTGGCTCCGTGTTACACAATCACCACGCCGACTTCATTTCTCATGGCTCCGAACAGGAGATAGATGGGTGGCCACTCACTCCCTGGTCCCCTGGCAGAGACCCAAGGATGCTCTGAGCGGCCTCTCCAGGGGAGGCCCTGCAGCCTCCAGAGCGGAACACTGCTCAATGCCAGGGCCACCCCAGGACCCAGGACCCAGGACCTTGGGCTGGGAGGGCCCAGGGGAGTGGCAGGAAGGTGCTCCGAGGTAGGGCTCTGGGTGACTGATCTGGGCCCCGCCTCTCCTGTTGCCCCCAGAACTCTCTGGCTGGGGTGCCATCCTGGCTGCCTCCCTCTGCCAAGGCTGGCGGCCTCTGGACATGGGTGGGGGTGCATTTCCCCGCATGATGCTGAGTGTGCAGATCCCTCCCTCCACTTG